>NW_025813713.1:257500-344856 GCF_021917145.1 Hypomesus transpacificus | reverse complement strand
CGATGTGGTTGCCCTTGGCGACATGTTTGTTTATACCTGCTGCTTCCTGTGACTACTGCTTCCAATGCAGAGCTGTTTTCCTTCCATCCCTTCATCCCTTCATCCCTTCATCCCTTCATCCCTTCATCCCTCCTTCATCCCTCCCTTCATCCCTCCCTCCTTCTAGCCCTGCTGTTTCACAGCCTCAGATTAGTGCACCTGGTAACAATGCATGGACGGCAAATATTTACTCACACACACAGACACACACATACACACACAAGCATAGAGCGTGAAGCTGGTTGAAACACTGAATGAAGTTGCTTATTGCTTGGATGATATTTAACTGTGTAGACTGACCTGAGGAGTTACTATAGTGTTGGCTTATCTGTTTCTCCCCTCCTCCCCCCTCCTCCCTTCCTCCCCTCCTTCCCTCCCTCCCCTCTCTTTTCTCTTCGCAGTATTCACCCAACATGACGATGAGTGTGTGATTGCTTTTTTTATTTTATCTTTTTATTTTTATTTCTTAATCTCTGCTCCCCCTCCCCCTTCCTGGTACTTCTACCACGGTGCATCTCGCCTCCTCCCCCTCCTCCCCCTCCTCCCCCTCCTCCCCCTCCTCCCCCTCCTCCCCCCTGGCTTGGCGTGTCCCTGGCCCAGCGAGCCCCTCAACTGGACGCCACGCCTCCCAGCATGTGCAAGATGGGGGGCGGGAACAGGAAACAGTCACAGACACACAGGAAGGGACTCTACACAGATTCTCCCTGCCTGCCAAGCTTCCTCACACGCCCTGGGCATTAAGGGGTCACCCCCCCCCCTCCTCAGATGACCCCTGACCCCTGAGTCCATCCTGCTGCCATGCTCACCACCTCTCCTCAGTCCTTCAGTCTTTCACTCCAGTTCCCAAAATGCAGCAGAGGAGTCTGGGGGGCCGGAGGAGGCCTGTCCCAACGACGACAGCGTCCTGCTTCTGAGAGCGGAAAGCTGAACTAGTGATGTCATTAAGGGCAAGGACGTTGTTCATTTCATGTTTATATTTTGTTGGTTATGTTATTAATCTGATGTTCCTAGAGGATTTGTCTTTTTGGGGGGGATGATGTTGTTAAGGACTCCAGTGAAGGGCACATTGTAATATCAGCATCAGCTACTTCAGAAGAAGCACAAGGACATTTCTGTTTACACGTGTTGGATTAGTTTAGTGTCCAGTCGGCCAGCTCCTCACACGATGCACCTCTCCTGTCTGGTCGCATGTCTGCCTAGGCAGCTGCTTTCTGCTGCAGACGCTTACATTTAGTGTTTTGTTGTCAGTTTTCTGACGTAGAACTTTGTCTGTAAACATCTCTACACATCCTTGTGTTCTGGGGTTCATCCTTGTGTTCTGGGGTTCATCCTTGTGTTCTGGGGTTCCTTCATGATGTCCAAAGCTTGGTGTCAGCTTCATCTTCAACTCCTTATAACAAGTCTAGGAAGTTTTTATAATTGCTGTTGTTTGGTTTAGACTGAATTCACATTCAGACACTGTTGTTGTTGTTGTTGATTCTAGTAAATTCCTTTGTATTATTTGATTTTAGTTACAAATTCTATGAAGTGTAATCTGTGTATTTATGTGTGTGGAAAACAAGCCCTTTGAGTCTGCACATCCAGACAGGTTCTGTCTGCTGCTGTGTCCAGGTGCTCTGAGACACCAGCGAGTCTCACAATCACTCTGACATCCCCCAGCCAGGGTGTCATGACTAGCTGACTGTCACCACGCTAGAACTGAATCGTCGTGGCCTGGGTTAGCCCAGGGTAGTCTAGGGTTAGTCCCGTTTGAGTCTTGGGTTAGCCCTGGGTGAATTCAGGGTGAGTCCGGGGTTAGTCCTGGGTTAGTCCTGGATGAGGCCTGGGTTAGTCCTGGGTTAGTCCTGGGTTAGTCCTGGGTTAGTCCTAGGTTAGTCCTGGATGAGGCCTGGGTTAGTCCTGGGTTAGTCCTGGGTTAGTCCTAGGTGAATTCAGGGTGAGTCCTGGGTTAGTCCTGGATGAGTCCTGGCTTATTCCTGGGTTAGTCCTGGGTTAGTCCTGGATGAGGCCTGGGTTAGTCCTGGATGAGGCCTAGGTTAGTCCTGGGTTAGTCCTGGGTTAGTCCTGGGTTATTCCTGGGTTAGTCCTAGGTTAGTCCTGGATGAGGCCTGGGTTAGTCCTGGGTTATGAGGAAGATGGCTCGCCCAGTAGTGAAGCTCAAGTTGTGAGGTCATGAGAGGGGCGCTCGGTCGGGACCCTCTGAACCCTCCTGGGAAAGGAGTTCTGAGAGCAAACATTTTTGGGTTAGGGTTACATTTTTGTATTTATCAGACACCCCCCTCCACATGAACCCATTAACAAGACTACCTTCTCCTGGATTTCTTTATTTGTAAATACTGTAAAATGCATTTTGATATCATTGACATGTTTTTATATGTCAGTCACTACCAATGATTACAGCTAAAAGTAAATTATAAATTAACTGTTCGTGTTTTTCATAATCCAGAGACGCTTTATATCTTGTTCCATCTTTATGACAACTAAAACTAAAATTGAGGGGGAAAATTAGACTATATGAAAAATTACTTAGAACATCAAAACCTTACAGTTCCGCAAATGTTCACTACGGAATGCTTGGATGACACTGCGTCACTATGCGTTGTTAGTAAAGTGACATATAAGAGAGATTTCTGTGAATGATTGAATCTCTAATGTGAAAATTCTACCCACGTCCTCTTCCCAGCGGACGGATCAACGGACAACATAATAATGTTTTTAATATGAAAGAATTTTTATCGATTTAAGAAAACTTTTAAAATTAAAAAAAATACTTAAAAACCTAATTTTAAATTAAGAATAGATCACATGTAATACTTATGGGAAAAACTGTGTCCTTTGCTATTAATTTCTGCAATAGCGCTGTAAAGATGGATCATGTCTGATCCTGTCTCCCGCGCCTGTGTGTATATCATGTTGGCCATCTCTGTACCGCCATTGTGATGTACAATACTGTATTATTAGGAAGATGTGTGTGTGTGGGGGGGGGGGGGGGGGGGGGAGGGAGCGGACATATTGATTTTTCTGTACCGTACATGGTCCTTTCTGACGACACGGCAGTATTTAATATGAAGCAGTCAGTCTCTTGGGTTGGCTTTGTAATTCATGGTAGGGTAGTTCAGGATCTTGGGTTAGGGATAGCTGTCTTGTGTAGGTGATAAAGATACCATTGTATGTTTCTTTATATTGTAAAGGTTTCTTTAGACTGAAAGAAAAACTGATAATTTGCTTATCAAAAAAAGAAACAACTGCATCAATAATAAATGTATTTGATTTGTACTCCTAGTGTTCACTATGTCATCAGTAACACTGACAGTCAACGTCACACACGGTGCTTCATACATTAAACGCAGTAGATAACACAGTCCTACAGCGTTCGTAATCTTGATATCCTTTTAATTGAAAGCATTTATAAAGAGTAAAACCAAATCTCTTACACATTTCTGTTGCAGTCTTGTTTTTACAGTCTATGGTTGCGGTCCATCATGACCAATTTAGATTTAGTTATTCCATTGATTGATAATTTGACCAATAGCAGAATTGTTTACAGAGTGGGCCAATAGAAACACAGGAAGCCTCAAGGTGACCAGGAATTGCTGGCGAGCTGTCACATCGGTGGGAACCAAGGAAAAACACGAATATAGCAGCCAAACACTTCTTCTCTTAACAATTTAGTTCCAAGGTAAGAGTTTCTACAATCGTGTCTGGTCTTATACTAGCTCGTATGATTGAAAGTCATTTTGAGAAATGCATTTGGCTTGCCGAGTTGGATGTTTGGTGCGTCTGTACAGCAACAACAACAGTGCTTGCGAGAGCTAACGTTAGCTATGCTAGCCTGTAAGGCTGAGGAAAGCAACTTGCTAGAAAGTTCTGGAAACGTCCGACTGGACACTTCGGCCACATGGGATCATAACGACCCGCATCTCATAAACATGTCTTTTTGTTGATGTATAGAAGGCACTATTTACCTGTTTAATGGAGCTATTAACTAGCCTAATACCTGATTTAGCCATGTAGTCTGCTGAATATTCCTAGTACTACGAAGTCAGTGAGGATAACTAAAAGAGCTAGGGTAGTTGCCTGTTGAGTAAATTACGCCGTAATTTAGGGTGAAACGAGAGAATTCGCAATACGCACATGCAATGTTTGTGGACCAACCGAGCGACACATTAGCTTCGTCGCTTGTTTCTGACTCAATTCGACAGATGAGCGACACGGAAGAGCTTAACGGGGCCGGTGACAAGCAGGACTCGATCCCATCGGCCAAGATGTCTGGGCGAGCATCGTTGCTAGACAGCGGGGAAGACTTCGAGATTCTGGACGATGAAGACGTGGACGACCCTCCCCCGCTGGAGGACGCCGGAGGAGGCAAAGAGGAGCCGGCTGGCGAGGGGGCGGTAGCGAGAGAAGCTCCAGTTGATGAGTGGATGGATGTATTAGGTACGTAAGGAGTGATGGCATGATCTTGATTGTTTACCTGTTTACGGTTTGATCCAGTGTACATGCTGGTGGGTAATTGGTGCACGTGTCAGTAGTAATATACTATTATTTGACATTTTCTTGACATTCTCACTGGTGATGGGTGTGTGACTGAGCAGCTGATTGGCTGAGCTGTGTGTGCGGGTAAAAGGCAGCTGATTGGCTGAGCTGTGTGTGCAGGTAATGGACAGCTGCAGAAGAAGGTTCTGGAGGCGGGGCAGGGCCCAGACAGCAAGCCCCAGAAGGGCCAGCAGGTGACGGTCCACCTGAGGACCAAGCTGGCTGATGGAACCCTGATCGCTGACGACCCAGAGCTCTCCTTCACCCTGGGAGACGGAGATGTCACCCAGGTAACTAGCATCTAGGTGTAGCTAGCCAGATGAAAACTGACCAGCTGTTGCAAACCTGATGAATACTGACCAGCTGTAACTAACCAGGTGAATACTGACCAGCTGTAACTAACCAGGTGAATACTGACCAGCTGTAGCTAAGCAGGTGAATACTGACCAGCTTTAGCTAACCAGGTGAATACTGACCAGCTGTAGCTAACCAGGTAAATACTGACCAGCTGTAGCTAACCAGGTGAATACTGACCAGCTGTAGCTAACCAGGTGAATACTGACCAGCTGTAGCTAACCAGGTGAATACTGACCAGCTGTAGCTAACCAGGTGAATACTGACCAGGAGTGTTCCCCAGGCACTGGACCTGACTGTGCAGCTGATGGAGATGGGAGAGAAGTGTCTCGTCCTCACCGACTCCAAATATGCTTACGGCTCCGTGGGGAGGTAGGGAGGCTGCCTAGCAACCCGCAGTCCACTAGTGGACTGTTAAATGTTATATTATTATGGGTAGAAGATTCATCTGTGGGATCTGCCATGTTGCCGGGGTCTGGGAGAGGCTCAGTCTGAGGTCTGTGTCTGGTGCCTCCTCCCCCGGGCAGTGCGGAGCCAGCGGTGCCCCCAGGGGCTGAGCTGGGCCTGGAGGTGGAGCTTCTGGGGGCCTTGGAGCCCCCCGACCTGGAGCTGCTGCCCCCGCAGGAGAGGAGCTCCTTGGCTGGACGCAAGAGAGAGAGAGGCAACTACTACTACCAGAGGGGGGAGTACGCCTTCGCTGTCAACTCCTACGCCATCGCCCTGCAGGTCACAGAGTCCTCGTCTAAAGGTCAGGAGCTGGCCTCGGTGCTCAGCCCTGCTGGTCACCTCTGACCTTTGTTCATCCAGCATGAGTTTATCTGAAGCAACGTTCAGGTGGGACCATCCCAGCCTCACCCCCCCCCAGGGTGCTGGTCTGCTGGAGGGGGAGTTACACACCACCAGGGTGCATTGGGAAGACAGTAAAGACATTCCTCTGTGGATGGGAAGTAGGTGTGTGTGTGATGAAGGTGTTGTGGTTGACTGTGATGTGGTGTTCCAGTGGACATCAGCCCCCAGGAGGAGCAGGATCTGCTGGAGGTGAAGGTGAAGTGTCTGAACAACATGGCGGCTGCCCAGCTGAAGCTGGAGCATCATGATGCGGCGCTGCGCTCCTGCGTCGCTGTCCTCGCACACCAGCCAGACAACATCAAGGCTCTGTTCCGCAAGGGCAAGGTGGGGGGCCTTAACCCTGCCTGCCTGTCTGCCTGTCTGCCTGTCTGTCTGCCTGTCTGTCTGTCTGTCTGTCTGTCTGTCTGTCTGTCTGTCTGTCTGTCTGTCTGTCTGTCTGTCTGTCTGTCTGCATGTCTGTCTGCCTGTCTGTCTGCCTGTCTGCATGTCTGCCTATCTGCCTGCCTGCCTGCCTGTCTGACAGTGGTATATCCTCCTCCAGGTGCTGGCCCTGCAGGGGGACTATGCTGAGGCCATCAGGATCCTCCGCAGGGCTCTGAAACTGGAGCCAAGCAACAAGGTACATTCCCATTTTCCTCCCTGTACTCCTCCCTCTCCTCCTGGACTAGTCGAGAAACAGCATGTTTCCAGAAGCTGTAGTTCCAACCTGTGACCAGCAGGTGGTGCCAGTGTCCTCCTCATGGCAGAGGAGGCGGCCTGGAGGAAGTGCAGACTCAGCACTTTGGCAGGTCTGGCTGGAGGCTGCTTGGTGCTGTAAATATAGAGTGGCCTGGGGGGGGGGGGGGGGGGGCAGCACAGGATGTGGTGTGCGTGCGTGTGAATGTTGCAGGGCAGTGGTGAGATTGTGAATTCCAGTACGTGGACAATAAATTGAGGCGTTGGGGAAGGAGGGCAGGATTCCAACGATGTAGAGTGTAACCCTGCAAGTGTGTGTGTGTGTTTTCCTGGAAGACGATCCACGCTGAGCTCTCCAAGCTGGTGAAGAAACACTCAGAGCAGAAGGGGGTGGAGCAAGCCATGTACAGGAAGATGCTGGGGAACCCTGACAGCTGCAGTGACATGCAACCCCCCCGCTCTAGCTCCTGGGTGAGACCTCACATCACATCACCTGGGGGAGACCAGCTCCTCACCTCACCTGGGGGAGACCAGCTCTGTGGTCTGACTGAAATAGTGAGCGGATGTATGTATACTGACCATCCATCTCCTCTCCTTCTCTCCTCCTCTCCTCCTCTCCTCCTCCAGGGAGTCAGTTGGAAGTGGCTTTTTGGTGCCACAGCAGTTGCCATCGGAGGTGTGGCCTTGTCTGTGGTCATTGCTGCCAGGAACTAGACCTCACTTCCTGGTTTCCTGAGTGCTCCGGAGTGGGAGTGTGGACTCCAGGCAGTGCCTTGACCCCTGACCCCATCAGGAGACGAAGGGCTTGCCCTCCTCTTCCTCTGCTCTCTGACTACAAAGATTGAGAGTTGTATGTGACAAATACTATACAATCAAAATGTATGTGGGAGTACCACATATGTATGTATATATGCCATACACTAATAGTTTATTTGCTGCCAATGTTTTGAACTCATGTTTAGAGATTTATGGTGGTGATTGAATAATGAAATGAGCACTAAAATGTGATTCCAGAGTAGCTAGTGTGATTAAGGTCCTATATTTTTAAAGACTGTACAGTTCTGTAATTTGCTCGTTATTTTTCTTTATTCCAGAGGATGTGTGAGGTTTAGTCAATCCAGCATGATGAACACCAGAGTAAGCAAAGATGCTGTGATATCTGTGATCTCATCTCCCACTGTTCCCAGGCATGCAGGTTCTCTCTCATCCTCCCCCTGCCCCCCCCCCCCCCCCTTTATAATTTGTATGTTTCTTGGGAGGTTGTTATATTCCTGTTGATTGCTTTGTGTTTGGTCTGGTGTGTAATTCAGTTTATTTATTAGATGTTTATCAGTTTGTTTTACAGCCCACATTCCGCCACAGAGCCCCAACAACTTCACATTCCCAGAATTTGTTAATTTTCTCAATAAAAGTTTCTTCTGTTATTGCCAGTCAACCTATTAATTTGGTGTCCAATCAGTTTAAGTCTAATTATTACACTCTATTGCTCCACAGGCTGGGACCTGTAAGTGTCACGCTTGTATTTTTCCCAACATTTTTTATATTTAACAAAATAGTGTGCAGATTTTTTAAAATATATATTTTCTCTTTTTTTGTGTTATGAAATCTTATGTTTGGAATTTTAACATTTTGAACAATAATTTAAGATGATATTACCTCATATACACTCCTGAAAATTATGTCTAGTCCTACTAACGTGTAAAATATGAAAAGCGTTGGTTTACTGGGGCCTCTAGATGCCCACAGAAGCAGTAGGTAGCTACCTCCACAGAAGAGTCTGTATCGCTTGACTCACTGTTGCCACGTTCAAATTATTGAGTTCCATTCTCACTGCTAGTTTGAGGAGAGTCATCCTTTTTGTTGGTCAGTATTTCGTTTGCATCAACATGGACGTACAATTACATATTTACGTTTCCTTGTCTCATGTTATGAACTGGATATTCCCAATTAACTGCTTTATCGGACATTGACGTTTCGTTGACGTAATTGGATGACCTAATGTTTCCCTTACCCTACGCACGTCTTGGCTCCAGCCATCCCTGGCTGACCTGTGAGGAATCATCTCACTTCTACACCGATTCAAATGCACCCACAAAGTATTTGTAGCTAACGTTAACATACGCGTATAGTTGTGACGTACAAGCAACCTTTTTGTTACAATTTTTTTTATTTTTTTTATCGTGACCTCATCGCGTACTGATTGTGTGATGAATATTCATTGAAAGTTCTTCAGCTTTTACGACAGAGAGCGTGAGCGTGGTGGAAATCGTAGGAAGATGGCGGCGTTGAAGGAGGAGCAGAGCTACGGGCTGTCCTGTGGACGAGTGAGCAATGGCAGCAATGTATCCGTTTTTCACGTCAAACTCACTGACAGCGCCTTAAAAGCCTTTGAAGGTTATCAGAGCAGCAAGGTGAGTCTGACATTATGTTAAATATATATTTAAACCGCAGACTTGCAGTACCTTGGCAGCTGACAGTCTGTGCTAGCTAGGCTAAATTGCTAAGCTCGCTAGCTGGCCAACCATTTCAAGTGGGAGCCAAGCTAGCCGCTAAGCTAAGATAGCTAGGCAGTATAAGCTGCTATGCTGTCAACCAATACTCTATTGGCTCAGTGTACTAGCTAGCTAGCTATGTGGAATGGATCAGGCTAACACTTGTGTTGAACAGTATAAACAATTAAAAACTAGATTTTATTTTGTCACGAATGTCTTTAATCACTGCCACGTGTTTCTGATCAATGAGAAGCATTCTGTGAAAAACAGAGTTATCGTGGAGACCCTTATTACGACGTTAATTTGTAAACACAAAACGCTGCATGGAATGTTTTGAGCAAAGCCATGCCAGTTTAGAGCTAGCCAATGAACTTATATAGCAGGCTTCTCTTGCCAGTTAGCTTTTTCTCTCGCATCGAGACACAATAACAATCGTGTTTGTTACGGTTTTTGATAACAAGCGGTTGTAATACATCAGTGACGATACATAAATATGGTTCCCTGCTAACATTGATACTGTGTGGAAGGAGGGACGAGAGTATTGTGGAAAAGAGACTCAGCCCAGCTAGCTAGCTAGTGTTAGTCATCGGGTGAGTTAAACCCCTACCCCCTCATATTGCTCGAGTCAAGAGCTAGCCAGTAAGCTAACAGTCCCATGCCTGGCCATGCAGTATTTGCCAGGATTAGTGAACCAACTATTTCGTTAATATGTTGCCCCGTCATTTTGTGGAAGTACAGTACTTTGAAATTGATTTGACGTTTTGGTTTTCTAGACAGCCTGCCTCCCCCCTCGCTAAAATGTAGGTAGCTGGCCTTGCTAATAAACTTGGCTTGTTAGGTACTTTTACATCGGGTTCTGATTGAGCTAGTTTAGCCGGTGGCCTTCTTATGTTACAGGTTCTATAAATATTTGACAGGGAAAGGCCTGGTCAGGCTAAACCATGGAGGTTCTCCAACAACTCACTCTGAGGAAAACACCAGCAATGGGGTGCTCGTTTATGAAGCTAAAATTAACTTGCATCCTATATTTTGTAAATAAGTTATGTAGCTTTTGAACTAGCCATAGCCGCTTGACAACTTGTTTCTCAACAGAATAAATAGCTCGTCTGTGTTCATTATTGAAGCTGGCCTGTTAAGAGTTTATCAACAGTGCTCAGCCTAATCCAGAGATATGAACTCTGGATAAGAGCCTCTGCTAAATGACTAAATTATATGAAACTTGTTTTGTGGTCCAGGGGGAATAAACTAAGATGGTTTATTAGAGAAAATATTCAGTTGGTTGGACTGATGAGTCTAACTCCTGATCAACAAATGTTGTTGGTTTAGAAGATGGTCCTCAGATATGGATGGTCTTGTGCCTGTTTCAGGACAGGTGGACTCATAGCAGTTGAGGGTTGTATTCTCCTATCAGTGCAGTGGAAGAATGCAGCACTAATAGGTGCGTTCGACTTCATGCAGTGCCGGCTGCAGCCGGCTGACTTAAAGCTGAGAATGCCGGAACGCCGGTGCTGCATGAAGTCGAACGCACCTAATGATTGAAATCACATGGATCTGTGTCCGAACAAATGCTTCTGTGCTATTGGGGTCAGCTGAAAACCAGCCAATCGTGTTGAACGAAGCATGAAGGGAGTCAGATGGCTGAGCGGTGAGGGAGTCGGGCTAGTAATCAGAAGGTTGCCGGATCGATTCCCCGTCGTCCCACATGATGTTGTGTCCTTGGGCAAGGCACTTCACCCTACTTGCCTCGGGGGGAATGTCCCTGTACTTAATGTAAGTCGCTCTGGATAAGAGCGTCTGCTAAATGACTAAATGTAAATGTAATGTAATGAAGGGTGCTGTGGTACTACTTTGTTGATTGGACGACAGGAGGCTGTGCGGAGGCCGGGTGTGATTGGCCGGGATCTGAGGAGATGCCCAGTGATGCCTCAGTCTCTTACTGAGTGCTTTAACACGGTCCTTTATAGGGGTGTCACGATACCAAAAATTCAGTAGTCGGTGCCGATACCAGTAAAATAACACGATTCTCGGTGCCAATTTCAATACCATGGTAAAAAAAAGGATTTTCTAAGATTCCATGTACTTGAACTTGAAACATTTACTTATTTATAAAAAATATTTGGAAAAACAGCAAAATGTCATAAGACATACAAAACTTGTGCAACAGAGCATAGCACAACCTAATACAGTGCAATTAAGCCATTCAGCTAACAAGATGAACATGACTTTACCTTCTAACCAAGGTAGGCTATAGGCTAACGTTAAAACTACAGCATAGCTAACCTAAACTAAGTACATAACATAAGCCATTGTAACACTAGTGCCCACCATCTCAAACATCCTGTACAGTAACGTGTATGACAGATTAAAAAACAGAAAAAGTGCATTCTTTGGATGTATTCAGAACTTCGCCGCGACCACAACGAACATTGATTTATTTTGTATGATGCCAGATGTTATCATCGGTGCTGCTCTTCTGGAACAACTCACCTTGAATTCTTTAAACAAATCCGGATGACGATCTTTCAGTTGCTTAGCTAAATTGGAAGTATTACCTCCCTTGATCTGAAGAACAAGGTAGCATCTTCTGCATAGTGGCTTCTGCGGATTAATTATAATGCCACGGTCATCTGCCTCAAACGCAAAGTAGGCTATTTCCAAACACGACTTTTTGTGCCTTTGTTGTAAACAAGTCGAGGTGGGGTGATTGCTGCAGCTGCAGTTGCCATCTTGGTTTTCTGAATGTAAACGTCGACTGGAACACTCTTGAATACTGCCTCCATCAGTTCCAGAAGAGGCGCAGCACCGATGCTAACATCTGGCATCGACGCTCACGGTACTTACGGTGCTTCAAAAAAATGGGCATCGTCTGTGTTTTGTTATTTTAGCATCGAAAGGTACCGTAAGTATCGGTTCTCCTGACATCCCTAGTCCTTTACCCAAAGAGGGTTTACAGGCTTTCCGTTTACAGGCTTGTCTTTTGTCTTCTTTCTCTTAGCCAACTGTCATTTTTGCTAGCCATCCGTAGTTCGCTAGCTATCTGTAGGTAACTATCTGTGGATTGTTAGCTAACCTCCTCATCCTGTCTCCTTTGGTCTTGGAGAACAAGGTCTTAGTCACTGTTTGGGCGAGCAGACTGAAGGAGGGGGGAGGAGTCAGCCAGCAGCACTGGTCCCACTGACCTTTGGTGCTGCGCTGCTCCGTGAGCTGCTAGCTGAAGTTGATGAGGGTCAAAGGTCAATCCTCCATCTTTAAGGGGCGTCGTCTCCGGGCACAACAGACTCAAACAAGACCAACTCCTGGAAGTGAAACAAGACACCACAAATAAGCAGTGGGGATTATAGCTGACAATCACTGCCTTGTGCCTGGGGTTGTGATATCTTGGCCCAGTAAAGACAAACTGTGTCAGGAGCTGTTTCTCAAGGTCTCCCTGGCTCTCCGGCTCTCTCTGGATGTTTTTAACGGCTGGTCGGCTTACTAGCTGTCTTCTCTGAACTTTAGTACTCTGAAGAGCTCTGGCTGTCTGCTACTGGCTGCCCGCTTCTGGCTCACTGGCTGCCTGCTTCTGGTTGCCTGCTTCTGGTTGCCTGCTTCTGGCTGCCTGCTTCTGGTTGCCTGCTTCTGGCTCACTGGCTGCCTGCTTCTGGTTGCCTGCTTCTGGCTCACTGGCTGCCTGCTTCTGGCTCTCTGGCTGCCTGGTTCTGGTTGCCTGGTTCTGGTTGCCTGTTTACAGGCAACTTGAACTATTTGGAGCCCCATTATCGGCTCCATCAACACAGTACAAAAAACGTTAACTTTTTAGTTATGAAATGTGTGTTGACTAACACCCCCGTTTTAAGGGTCTAGAATTATCCCCAGCCATGTGTAATAACGTCTCACAGCAGAAGGATGTTAACTAAGAACTGGGGTAGTACCAATAACTTGTAGACATTTCCAGATTTCGTGTTCAGTTTTACCGGGAGAGTCGTCCGTTTTCAGCTGTCCCAGTCGCTTGCTCACATCCTGTTAAGAGCTGCATTATTAATCCTGGTTCTGGGGGCGAGAGGCGTTAAGGAGCCGCCTGGTGTAGGCCTGGCTCTGACGTACGGAGGGAGGGAGGGAGCACGCACTGGCCTGTTTTCACATCTGAATGGAAGGTCGTGGTGAACCAGAGGGTTGTTTGTCTAGAGCCGGGGCTGTCTGGGAGGGAGGGAGAAAGGTAGGGGTGTAGGAGACAGGCTGGAAGGCAGGGAGGTGGGGGGAGGGGAGAGAGGCAGGGAGGTGGGGGGAGAGGAGAGAGGCTGGAAGGCAGGGAGGTGGGGGGAGAGGAGAGAGGCTGGAAGGCAGGGAGGTGGGGGGAGAGGAGAGAGGCTGGGAGGCAGGGAGTTGGGGGGAGAGGAGAGAGGCTGGAAGGCAGGGAGGTGGGGGGAGAGGAGAGAGGCTGGGAGGCAGGGAGGTGGGGGAGAGGAGAGAGGCTGGGAGATGGGGGGAGAGGAGGGGAGGTGGGGGGAGAGGAGGGGAGGTAGGGGGAGGGGGAGAGGAGGGGAGGCAGGGAGGTGGGGGGAGAGGAGGGGGGGGGAGGGGGAGAGGAGGGGAGGCAGGGAGGTGGGGGAGAGGAGAGAGGCTGGAAGGCAGGGAGGTAGGGTTATAGGAGAGAGGCTGGAAGGCAGGGAGGTGGGGGGAGAGGAGGGGAGGTGGGGGGAGAGGCAGGGAGGTGGGGGAAGGGGAGAGAGGCTGGAAGGCAGGGAGGTGGGGGGAGAGGAGGGAAGGGGAGGTGGGGGGAGAGGAGAAAGGCTGGAAGGCAGGGAGGTGAGGGAAGGGGAGGTAGGGGTATAGGAGAGAGGCTGGAAGGCAGGGAGGTGGGGGGAGAGGAGGGAAGGGGAGGTGGGGGGAGAGGAGAGAGGCTGGAAGGCAGGGAGGTGAGGGAAGGGGAGGTAGGGGGAGGGGAGGTAGGGGTAGAAAGACATTGATTTTGAATAATAATACCGAATGCAAATATAACTGCACTCGTATGAAGATCGAGCGGAGATAATCACCCAGATATCACCTGTCCATCTGTAGGTAAGGACAGATATCACCCATTCACCTGTCTAGCTGCAGGTGGGGACAGATGATCAGTGTGTCTGTGTCTCCCTGCTCCAGTGGACATCACAGGTAGTAAACAGACCAGAGTGTGCATGGACAGAGATTCCAGACATTGACATGATGAGATTACGACCTCAAACTGGGCAGCAAGTATGATGTCACCAGCTGTTCTTCACTGGAGCTTGAATCAAGTGTGATCTGGCACATGAGGTGGATCTCGGAGTGTATCCTCAATCAATCACTTTATTTATAAAGCACAATTAAACACAACTTCCGCTGACCAATGTGCTATACAGAGTGCTAAATAGGACCACAACATGATAACAGAGACAAACGGAACAACTGCATCAACATTCATTTTTATAAGACAAATCAAATGAAAATGTATTTAACCTCACTTATGAAAAATGGAAAAGGACGGTGCTGTTCTAATTTCCAGAGGAAGATTATTCCAAAGTCTTGGAGCAGCAATATAGTGCTCCATCTCCTCTGGTCTGAAGTCTTGATCTAGGAACTATTAAGAAGTCTAAGTTTGCAGATCTCAAAACTCTTGTAGGTTGATGGACTGTCAGCAGATCAGAGAGGTAGGACTGACCCATTTAGTGATTTAAAAACTAACAGCAAGATTTTGTATTTAATTCTGAGACAGAAAGACAGACAGACACAGAATCTTGTCTTCATAGTGAGATGTTTCTTAAAAGGGTAATCTGTCTGTTCTTTCCCCCAATTCTGTTTCATTAACATTGAAATTATTTGGTTGAATCCGTTACACAGCACACAGGTACTGCACTCGTTACACAGTACACAGGTACTGCACTCGTTACACAGCACACAGGTACTGCACTCGTTACACAGTACACAGGTACTGCACTCGTTACAGTACACAGGTACTGCACTCGTTACACAGTACACAGGTACTGCACTCGTTACACAGTACACAAGTACTGCACTCTTTACATGACTGTTTTCACAAACCATAACTCTCCATATGAAACACTTTTAGCAACATGCAGTTTCAGGTTATTTCACAAGCAGCTGCTTGTATTATCTATCGATATATATATATATATGAGGGTCGGTCTGCGTTTCAAAGTCCCGGGCCGTTTTTCAGTCCCAGTCCAGACCTGTACAGTGAATGAGGTGTGCTGGTTGGACAGCCAGACAGCCGGGGCTAAACAGCCAGCCAGCCCCTGGTTGGACAGCCAGCCCCTGGTTGGACAGCCAGCCCCTGGTTGGTGCCATGGTTATTTAAGGAATGCTGACTCGCCAGTTTGGATGACACAGGCTGAGAGTTACTCCAGAAGCACCAGGCAGTCAGTCCAGCTGGCTGACTGCTTAATCATGGTAGGCTGTTTAATGCTGGCCGGCTGTTTAACCTTGCTTAAAGGTTGACAGACAAGCAGGCAGACAGACGGGCATGGAAGAAGCTGAGCGGGTCTTTGAAAGAGGTCTACCATGTCTCCTTCCTGCTGGGTGAGATGCCTCCAGGGTTAGGAGAGGGGTATCCTAACCAGAGCCATATCAAAAGAGAGTTGCAACACTTCCATAGGCTCCCATTATTATCGAAGAATGTGGAAGAAACAATGTATTTTCCACCGTTCAACCCCATTCATTCAGTGTCTCCGAAGCAAGTGAGCTGGTAAATTGATGAGATTTCATATTTTTACCACCACATATCAATTATTATTAGTAGTATTTTATACAGCCAGCTTTAGATAAAGTTTATCCAAAGATTATAGCTTGTTAGATTCTGAATGCAGGTAGAGTTAGACTGTAGGTCTAGTATCTAACTAGGGTTGCCAACCGTCCCGAATTGTCCGGGACATCCTGAATTATGGGTAATTTGGATTTGTCCCGTCAGGGTCTGCTCCAGTCCCGTATTCCAATCACAGCCTCACAGCCATTAATCTGTTGCATCAGAATTTTGATTTGGGCACAAAAGTCTTGAAATTTGACTGAGAATGCGTTGCCCGCATAGTCTTAGGCAGCAGCCTTAATTGGTCCCCTGTTACACTGTTTTGACGTTAGCCTCAGTCTGACTAGGGAAATACAAGTGTCACACACTTGTATTTCACTCCATTCTAAACCAAAAACGTTAGGGAGGACTGATTTTTGTAGATGAAAGCCTGCTGAAAATAACCAGAATCTCGGATTTCTTTAACCGAGCCTGTTTCATTCATCATTTGCCTGAGAAAGCAACTTCCGTTAGCCAGCCTATTCGAAAACCATTCAAACAGCAGTGGGTTTTTTGGAACTACAGCGAACTACTTGAACCACGTGATCACGTGTCGCCGAGACCAAAGCGTGCCGCAACTCTTTTTATCTGGCTCTGACCCTAACCCTCCAGGACAGGAGAGAGGCCCCACAGCTGGGTTCCTGTGGTGGCAGAGGATTCTATAAACATCCAGAGGACTCTACACGCCCAGGGGAACAGCGTTAGGATGCAGTCTGGCTCGTTGTACAACTGGGTCTTAGTTGGATCACACCACCCCTTCTGTGGGGGATGGGAACAGCAGACGATTCTACGGATGGTGGCTGAGGTGTGCTGGTATCATGCTAGGCCTTCTATTGGTGTGTGGCTAGGCTAGGCCTTCTATTGGTGTGTGGCTAGGCTAGGTCTTCTATTGGTGTGTAGCTAGGCTAGGCTAGGTCTTCTATTGGTGTGTAGCTAGGCTTGGTCTTCTACTGGTGTGTAGCTAGGCTAGGCTAGGTCTTCTATTGATGTGTAGCTAGGCTAGGTCTTCTATTGGTGTGTAGCTAGGCTAGGTCTTGTATTGGTGTGTAGCTAGGCTAGGCTAGGTCTTCTCGGGTCTACGTCTCTTGGTGAGTAGTGAGGCTAGGAGGGAAGTGTAGTTGGTGTTCCCTGCTGTTGTGGAAACCTTATAGCCGTGATCAGATTCACCTGTGCTATCTAGCAAGCAGCTGGTGCATGTCTGTCTGTCCCCTTCTCTCTCTGTTTCAGACCCCCCCCCCCCCCCCCCCCCCCCCTCTCTAGGGTTAAGGTTAGCTCCGTAGAACGTTCTGGACTCAGAGAATAGTGACATGTCAGCAGCAGCCCATTGTGAGGTCCACACACACGTACACACACATGAACACTCTCAGTGGTTGGGCTTGCCTCCAGGCCTTGCTGCAGGAATGCTGCTGTATTGATTATAGCCTAGCTGTGAAGCCGTACCACCCAGCAATGGAAACATCCCAAAAATGTCAGCTTCATAAGGCTCCTCCTGGTTGGCTGGCCCTACACCAATGTTTCTATCCTGTTTTACTGGATAGTGACTGTGTAAGGCTCCTCCTGGTTGGCTGGCCCTACACCAATGTTTCTATCCTGTTTTACTGGAGACCCAGGGTTAGCGTGAGTGGAGGAGGATGGAGACCCAGGGTTAGCGGGAGTGGAGGAGGATGGAGACCCAGGGTTAGCGTGAGTGGAGGAGGATGGAGACCCAGGGTTAGCGTGAGTGGAGGAGGATGGAGACCCAGGGTTAGCGGGAGTGGAGGAGGATGGAGACCCAGGGTTAGCGGGAGTGGAGGAGGATGGAGACCCAGGGTTAGCGGGAGTGGAGGAGGATGGAGACCCAGGGTTAGCGGGCGGAGCTGTTTTCTGACTGGTTTCTCCTGTCTCCTCAGGGCCTGACCTCACCACTCATCCGCTTCACCGGAAACCAAGGAGTGAGTACCTTCAGTCTTTTTATCCATCTCGCTCTCTCTCGCTTTCTCTTGCTCTCTCTCGCTTTCTCTGACTTTCATCTTTTAATTCCCATCTCTCTTCTCTTGCCAATTCCTTGTCTCTCCCTCCTCTCCTCTCCTGGTAAAGCAGAGCAGTCATGCAGGTGGACAGTGTTTACTCTCTTATCACTGCTGCTGCATAATCATTAACTGGACGTGTGCCTGGTGTAAGTGCGTGCGTGTGTGTTGGTCTTATCAAATGGATAAAGGAGGTTGTGGTCAACTTTATGGTGTGACCCTCCCTCTCTGCAGTGTGTCATGAGGAACTTTGTGTCCTGGGTAGTGATATTGACTCCAGGAAAACCTTGATTTGAATGTATTTTCTTTGTATTCCAGAAAATTGTAATCCCTCGATCGGAGAACCCCAGTGAGCTGCAGACGTTCACGTTCTACCTGTCCAACGTGGGCCGGGACAACCCCCAGGGCAGCTTCGACTGCATCCAGCAGTACATCACCAGGCAGGGACACACACACACACACACACACACACACACACACACACACTCTCTCCTTGCTCCCTCTCTCCCTGCTCCCTCTCTCCTTGCTCACTCTCTCCCTGCTCCTTCCCCCCCCCCCCCCCCAGTGAGGGCGGTGTGCAGCTGGACTGTGTGGGGGGCATCCAGGACAAGCTGACTGTGTGCGCTACGGACGACTCGTATCAGAAGGCCCGTCAGAGCATGGCCCAGGCCGAAGAGGAGACACGCAGTCGGGGGGCCATCGTCATCAAGCCTGGGGGCCGCTACCTGGGTACCACACACCACACACACACCATCGTCATCAAGCCTGGGGGCCGCTACCTGGGTACCACACACCACACACACACCATCATCAAGCCTGGGGGCCGCTACCTGGGTACCACACACCACACACACACACCATCGTCATCAAGCCTGGGGGCCGCTACCTGGGTACCACACACACACACCATCGTCATCAAGCCTGGGGGCCGCTACCTGGGTACCAAACACACAACATCATCATCAAGCCTGGGGGCCGCTGTGCTAACACCTACCTCTAACCGCCCTCCCCCAGGTAAGAAGGTTCAGATCCGCAAGCCGGCCCCGGGGCTGTCGGACGTGGCCCCCTCCAGGCGGACCTCTCGGCCTGTCATCATCTCCAGCAGCACCGGCAAGAAGGTCACCACGACGACGCAGCCCCGCCCACTCAGGGAGCGTCTGACTCACCTGCTGGCTCTGAAGCCGTACAGGTACGGTAGCAAGCTAACAAGCTAACAGTCTTACAGGTATGCTAACAAGCTAACAGTCTTACAGGTATGGTAGCAAGCTAACAAGCTAACAGTCTTACAGGTACATTAGCAAGCTAAGACAATACTGTTGTTGTTCCAGGAAGCCAGAACTGGTGCTGAGACTGCAGAAGGACGGCCTCTCTCCTCTGGACAAAGATGCTCTGGACGGGCTGCTGCAGCAGGTACGCACACACACACACACAGGTACACACCTACACATGCATGCACACACACATACACACCTACACACACACACACACAGGTATTCACCTACACACACATCCACACAGCATGCTCTATGTTTAATAATGTGTGTGTGTGTGCGTGCAGGTGGCTAACTTGAGTGGGCGAGACAACACGTTCACGTTGAAGGAGGCTCTGTTCAGAGAGGTGCAGAGAGACTGGCCCGGCTACTCAGAGGGGGATCAGCAGCTGCTCAGACGCATCCTGGTCCGGTACGACCACCCTCACCTGTGTGTGTTACGTTTTATTAAAGGTCACATGACATGAAAACTTGCCCTGGGTATTTTTCTCCGCCTTTGAGAAAATGAAGGCTCAAACACTCGGTTTGACAATCTCCTCCTTGTGACGTCACAAGGAGCCAGGCTATTGCCCTTCTCTCTGCTTTGCCCGCCCAGATAATCTGGCCCGCCCATGAAAAACTGAGCTACGATCGTGCAGATGCAAGTGCAATATCGTTTTTTCCTGGAGACATGATGGCTAGCAAACGAACGAAGCATAACAGTTGCTCAGTGTTTAGATGTACAAATCAAAACAAAAGTGTTTTTTTAGTTCCTTCATCCAAGCCTCTGCGCAACCAGTATCTTAATTTTATTTTTGCTGGAAATGCACCAACACAACTTCCCAAGGTTTTGTATGTCTGCGCCAAACATTTCAGCCACTACTGTTTCCTTGCTGAAATTAAATTCTGGATCATTACTAACTCTCCTTGGTCAAGCTACAAACCTTGGACAAGTAAGTTAACTAACGCTAAATATCATTTTGTTGCTTTACTGTATATGGTTACCTAGCTTGCTACCCTTAGAATGCGGCTGTAACATTAGCTCTGCAGCTAACAGCTGAGTTACTGTTGCTAATGTAAAGATAGATGGCATCAAGTATGTGTGTGAATACAAACGCTGTAACGGCAGTGTTGTACACTTCTTTGTTATTTGGATAACCGTTCTGCTGTTGGTGTTATGGCGCGCGCAATATCCGCCTTTCTCTTCATTGAAATGACTGAGTGTGCACCTCTGCAAACCAGGGTGATCAGATGAGAATGGGCAAATTCGAGGCATCTTACAGCAACGGGGGCTACGAGCCATTGCGATACATCCGTTGTAAACATTAGCGCATGTTGCCGCCCCTCTCCTCCTCATTAGCATTTAAAGCTACAGACACAGAAACGGCTCGTTCTGAGGAAAGCTCATTGTGGGACTACTCATAGTGGCTATTATTATGCACCAAGGCTGAATTTGGGGAAAGATACGTCAGATACAGTACTAGGGAACCACTAAGGCCTATATAAAAGCATCCAAAAACAGCATGTCATGTGACCTTTAATATAGCAAACCCTTCCCTCCAAAACCTGCTCTCTGTTGTTCTACACAGTACGAATGGTGTGGTGTTCCATAAGACTTCAGGTGTTATTGGAGGTAGCAGACGGGGTTGGAGTGTTTCTGGTAGATGGACTGACTGGGCAAAATAGAGGTCCTGATGAGGGAGAATGGTGTAGGACATCCCTACTCTCAACATCTTCTGCTCTCTCTGTCTATCCCTCTCTGCTGGATGTTCCCAGTGTGTAGAGTACAGCAGTAATGTTTTCCAGCTATATTTAGCTTCTCTTAGTTTGGCTCCAGAGCAGCCTGAGCCCCCTGCCAGCTCCCAGACAGGAACGCTTCACATTCTCCCCTTCCAGGGGGAGCTGTAGCCTGGCCCAGCTCTGCAGGCCTGCTTCTGTCTTGGTCTCTCTCTTTTTCTCTCTTTCTCTCTCTCTCCCCCCCCCCCCCCCCCCCCCCCCTCCTGCTGCTGCTGCACTTTGAGTGGCAAATCAGCTGCCCCCCACCACAGACGCACGCACAAGTGTCTACACAGAATCGTAGACCTGGGATGCAAACACACGCACACACACTGCACACACTACACAGGCAGACCCCCCCCTCCTCCAGCAGAATGTTGGGAGGCTTGTGATGCAACAGAGTTCCAGCACATGCTGATCCATGTGTAAGACAGTCCAGTCCAGGGTCCTGCCTGTCTCTGTCACACTGCCCTGCCTGCCTGTCACACTGCCCTGTCTGTCTCTGTCTGTCTGTCTCTGTAACTGCCTGTCTGTCTCTAACTGCCTGTCTCTGTCACACTGCCCTGCCTGCCTGTCACACTGCCCTGCCTGTCTGTCTGTCACACTGCCCTGCCTGTCTGTCTGTCACACTGCCCTGCCTGTCTGTCTGTCACACTGCCTTGCCTGTCTGTCTCTGTCTAACTGTCTGTCTCTGTAACTGCCTGTCTGTCTCTGTAACTGCCTGTCACACTGTCCTGCCTGTCTGTCACACTGCCCTGCCTGTCTCACACTGCCCTGCCTGTCTGCCACACTGTCCTGCCTGTCTGTCACACTGCCCTGCCTGTCTCACACTGCCCTGCCTGTCTGTCACACTGCCCTGCCTGTCTCACACTGCCCTGCCTGTCTGTCTTATTATCCTGTCTGTCTCACTGTTTACCTCTAGCCTGGCTGTCTGTCGGGGTGGGGTCTAGACTGACTACTAACTATCCCTCACTGACCTCTGCTGGCAGCTCTCTCTTCCAGCCCCTCACTGCCCCCTGCTGGCAGCTCTCTCCTCCAGCCCCTCACTGCCCCCTGCTGGCAGCTCTCTCTTCCAGCCCCTCACTGCCCCCTGCTGGCAGATCTCTCCTCCAGCCCCTCACTGCCCCCTGCTGGCAGCTCTCTCTTCCAGCCCCTCACTGCCCCCTGCTGGCAGCTCTCTCTTTACTCCAGAAGACAAAATACTCCTGGATCTGTTATAATCAGGTGACCCTTCTTGGTGACTTCCTGTATCTTTTCTTCTGTGGTTTCTGACAGGAAACTGTGCCAGGCCCAGAGCAGCACAGTCCCTCCCCCAGAGCCCCCCCCCAGCCCCCCCAAGGAGCCCCCCAACAGCTCCCCCTCACAGGTCAGTCTCTGTCTCTCCCTCCTTCTGTCTGTCTATCTGTATCTGTCTGTCTCTCTCTCTCCCCTCCGTAGATGTTTACTGATTGTGTTAACATCCATCCTTCTGTGTTGCTATAGAAACGCCCTGCGTCTGAGTTCATAGACCCCCTGGCCAATAAGAAGCCCAGGATATCTCACCTGGCCAGCAAGGCCACGGCCGGGACGATCAACGGCAAGCTGAACGGGAAGGAGGCAGGCGGCGGCGCGGAGGGCGTGACATCATCATCGTGCGCCCCAGGCCCCCTGCTGGAGCTGACGCGCCCCTTTGAGCCTCTCTCTGACGTCAGCAACGACTCCAGCCACAACGGCCGAGACCCCGACCCCCTGGAGGCTGCCGTGGCTGAGAGGCTGAGCCAGCCTCCTGGCCCCCCAGGCCTCCCCGCCCCCCCAGGCCTGGCCTCCTCCTCCCCGGGACACCCTGCCCCGGAGCCCCCCCGCACCAGCACCTCCCCCCTCCACGGCAAGTCCAAGAAGAAGTCCAAGAAACACAAAGACAAAGACAAGAAGGAGAGAGAGAAGGAGAGAGAGAAGGAGAGGGAGTGTGTATCAGAACCTAAGAGGCCTTGTGATGTCATTTCCTCCAGCCCTGAGAATCTCAAGAGCACCAGTATTCCACACAGGCGCACAGGTGAGACCACACACTACACACACACCACACACACTCTTCTCATAAATAGAGTCCTGCTGCTAAGTGTTGATGTGCTACTGACGGTCTCTGCCATCTCTGTGGTAACCCTGTCATTTTGATGGTCTCCGTGCTAACCGTGGGATGATGCGTTTCCTGTCCTAGATGTGAACGGTGTGTGTGACAATGCCAGTGTGCCCTCGTCATCCTCCTACACGGCTGATTACCTAACGTAAGGAACTTCCTGCTCTGTCACATGACACTTTCACATGACACAAGGACAGTAGGACATTCTGGTGACATGATAGAGCTGCTGGTGTGATGTAGAGCCCCACCTATAAAATACTTTGAAGGCCGATACCGATACAAATATTGGGTGATTTAAACATTTGATATTCTGATGTATCTGCCGATGTATATAATTTTTTTTTTTTTAAACTCCAGGAACGTGTAACAAAACACAGATTTCCCCAACAGACTCTGTCTGGATCAGCTGGTTGTGGGGTTTGTGACTGTCTAAACACGTGTTGCAAACAGGGACGTTGTAGAGTGCCCTCTGGTGACACTCATAACATGGTTGAAGGGTCTTTCGTCTGTTTAAAAAAAGGTTTTGGGAAAATGCCTAATATCGGCCGATGAGATTGGCCCGCCGATAAATCGGTTGGGCTCTAGTCTGATGTTTGTGTGTTGTCTCCTTCCTGTACATGAACAGCAAGTACAGAGTGGTAGTATCTCCAGAGCAGCGGCAGCTCTATAAGAATGACTTCAACAGTGAGTACTCTGAGTACAGAGGCCTGCACGCCCGCATCGAGGGCATCACACGGCAGTTCAGCCTGCTGGACACCCAGCTCAAACAGCTGCCCCAGGGAACCGACAAGTACAAGGTACACACACTCACCTGCTCACGCCCACTGTTGTGCACCAGTCAGGGTGCTTTCCTGCCTCCCACCTCTGATCTCCTCCTCTCTCTCTCTCTCTCCAGACAATCCACAATCAGATCCTGCAGGAGTATCGCAAAATTAAAAAGGTAACCTGCTGTTTCTATTTGATGTTACCAGCACCTGGAAAATACTCCTTGAAATGCTGACTGGTCTCACTCTCTCCCCAGACGAACCCAAACTATATCCAAGAGAAGAATCGCTGTGAATATCTACACAACAAACTGGCACATATAAAGAGACTGATAGCAGAATATGACCATCAGCAGCTTCAGGACTGGCACTAGACTCCTCCCTCCTCCTGCTCCATCCTCCTGCTCTTCTTGCAGGTGTGGTAGGAGGAGGTGTGGTGGGAGGAGGTGTGGTAGGAGGAGGTGTGGTAGGAGGTGTGGAGGCCGTATTGCTCTGGTGGAGTCTTGGCCCTCCAGCTCCAGACTCCCTCCTTCCTCTCGTTTTGGAAGACTGGCGGTTCAACCTGACACACACACACTCTCACACACACACACTCACACACACACACTCACACACACACACTCTCTTACAGTGTTGGACAGGAACAGGATGGAAAGGACGTCTACTACGATGTGTCCCGTACTGACATGGAAAGTTCACAAGTTGAACTCAGTTTCACCATGTTTATTTTCCTCTGGCTTTTTATTTATTATCTTATTTTTTGTGGCTAAAGAAGGGGCTACTTCCATGGTGTGACAGGGGGCTACCTCCATGGTGACAGGGGGCTACCTCCATGGTGACAGGGGGCTACCTCCATGGTGACAGGGGGCTACCTCCATGGTGTGAGAAGGACCTTGATTACCCCCCCCCCCCCCCAGTCTGTGGGTGTCTGGGCCCTCTGGTGCAGGTCATCACTGTAATGATCAATTGCTTTTCCTGTCTGTCCTCTACTAATGTCTTAACGTGGGAGGGGGTTAGCCTCGGATAAATTAACCTCTCGCTCTCTCTCCTGCCTCTCGCTCTCTCTAACCTGCCTCTCTCTCTTTAACCTCCCTCTCTCTCTAACCTGCGTCCCTCTCTCTCTCTCTCTCTCTCTCTCTCTCTCTCTCTCTCTAACCTGCCTCTCTCTCTCTCTAACCTGCCTCCCCCTCTCTCTCTCTCTCTCTAACCTGCCTCCGCCTCTCTCTCTCTAACCTGCCTCCCCCTCTCTCTGTAGAGTTCATACTGTGTAGATGAGATGTTCTAACCCTCAGTGTGTTTCGTTGTGTGGGGGTGTTATGATGATGACTGTTAACCAGAGACCAGCCTGGATCATCTCCCTGACTCTCACCTGATGTCGCTTTTCTCCCCAAAAAAACATTTGGGCTGGGCAGCAAATGCATTTCTTACAAACACACTTTTCTATGTGAGATGAAAACAAACCTGCACTTTTTACCTGCCTTTTACTGTACCGTCTGATCCAGTCCAGACAAGACATGCTCCTTATCCCAGCCGGCCTGCATGGTCAGAGCCAGTATTCTACAGCTGTGACCTCACAGCCCAGCCTTCTGTGACCTCACAGCCCAGCCTTCTGTGACCTCACAGCCCAGCCTTCTGTGACCTCACAGCCCAGCGTTCTGTGACCTCACAGCCCAGCGTTCTGTGACCTCACAGCCCAGCGTTCTGTGACCTCACAGCCCAGCGTTCTGTGACCTCACAGCCCAGCGTTCTGTGTTGAGAATACTCAGACTACATCCCTGGTGTAGTCTGTCTGCTAGTGTTGACTGACAGGACTGTGCTGGTTTGAGGAGGTGTTGGGGGAGGGGGGGAAGAGGCTGGGTGCTGTCCCAAGGGGAGGGGAGATCTCTGGACCTCCTGGTCCACACACACTATTACTGTCATCCTAATCATCATGACTGCTGGGGTGCCTGACTGGGTTGGGGGGGGGGGGGGCAAATCTGTGGAATGTGCAACCAGACCCGATCTCCCAGTATGTCCCAGTGCTGGAAACCCTTTAAGCCAGCTTTTCCTGTGGGAACTTTGTTTTCTAATCGAGACGTTTTCTGAGCTGATTCTGAACTTCCTGTTGTCTCCTCTGTGCGCAGGAGGTCTGAGTTGAAACGTGCCAAATGACCTGTTTAGGTTCTCTTTCTCTGATACTAAATGCTGCTGTAGTCATGAAGAGGGCTTTGGAGAAGATGTCACTTGGGATATGAGTGCTACGGACCCACAAACCAGAAGGGATTCGGGGGGGACTTAAAACAAATTTAAATTGAACTTTATTTCAATAAACTTCTTTCAAATCCTCGTTCTTGTGAAATTCTCAACCGGCTGTCAGTTTTTTGTTGCAGGAAATTGTGTGTACAGAGGAAAGTTCTGTTGCAAATATAATCCACCACATTCAAAATAATCTCAACCACAACAAGGGTAGAACAACATGTTGGGATAAGTGTTCCTCATCTCATTGTTAGAGTTTGGGCCTATACGGCCGGCCTGCTTAAAGGTGTCCCATGTTGGGCCCTGTAGACGCAGTGATGCAGTTCATCTGAGTGACCAGCAGAGGAAACTCCACCACTCTGGTCTCATTCTCAGGCTAGGTTAGGGCTGGATCTGGACTAGCCCACTCCTGGCTTGGATCCATCCTGGGAGCTGAAAGGGAGGCAGCAAGTTCACCCTGGCTGCCTGCCAGCTCCTCCCTCTGTCCCTCCCTCTCCTGTCTCTCCCTCTCCTGTCCCTCTTTCTGGCTCTCCCTTTCTCTCTCCCTGGCTCCCCTTCCCTGTTTTCTTCCCTGTCTCTCTTTCAGGGTCTCCCTCCCTTTTTCCCTCCCTTTCTCCCTCTCTGGCTCTCCCTCAGTCTCTCCCTCTGGCTCTCCTTCCCTCCCTAAATACATACAGAATCACAACACCCCCTCATCACTGTCTCTCTACCAGTTGCTAGCTGATCTGTGTTCAACTAATTTCACCCTAGCAGACCTGCTCCAGTTCTTTACAGGCTGGATGAGGAGACGGTCCTGGTCTGGATGTAGGTCAGTCCAGGTTAGATATCACCAGGTGATTACCAGGAGTATGGTGCCTGTATGAAGTACACGGGACGAGTGTAGCTTGGTGGTTAGAGCATTTCACTGCAGATCAACAGGTTGCAGGCTCAGACTCCCCTGTAGGTCTGATGAGAGCGCGTTGTGATATAGCTTCACTCCCTCGAGGTCGGAGGGTGTTGACTGATGCTCTACAGGCACAACGAGAGGTGGGGCTAGAATCTCTTACTCCACACCCCTCTCTCTCTCTTCAACTCCTCTCCACCCCTACCCCACCTCTCTCTCACTGCTGGCCCCCTGAGGCAAGGGCTAGGAGGGGGTGTCTGGCTCTCCCTGGCAACCGCCTCCATGGTATCCTAGCAACCACACAGATGCACACTGACAGGGGGCCTATGCAGGGATGCTGAACTGGTGCGCCCATCAGCATCAATCATCTCCTATTAACCAGCTGTCTGTCTGCCTGAGGTCTCTGCTGAGTCTTCGAGCCCTGAGGTGAACTTAGTCACGAGTCCTGGGGATCTTTTACACGTGTCGTGTAATGAGCTGGTCTGTCTCTTGCCGATGCGACTTCAAGTCCGTTATACTTTACGTTGTCAATGGAGCACTTTACAATTGTCTCCACCAGAAAGCCACTTAATGTTTGGTGGGGTATTTGGCTTTAAAAGAATGTTGGTACTGTTTGTGCATTACGCTAGCAATAGTGGCGCAAATGTAACTTACATTTTATTTACCTGGCAAACAACACAGAAGACTGAAGACTGAAGTTGTTCTTGTTAAGGGCGGGGTTTAGCCTTTTGACGCTTATGTTATGAGCGCTTCATCCATCCGGGTGAACTCGGGTAACAAAACGTGATCTTCACAACTGTGCCATTCATACATGGCACATCCCGTGACTTTGTTGATAGGGACTTGAACAAAACCACTGGTCATATAATGGTTCAAATATCATTTCTACCTACAAACGTAAACCAGCGTTTTAGGTACTCTTGGTAGCTAGTTGATCCATTGTATTGTGAGTCATAATACTACGATGACGTCTGAGTTTGGTTTTGAAGTGGCCACCTCTGGTAGTTCTACAATGAGTTCCTCGTTTAGAATGTGGGTCACCCGCCGGTGCAGCGGATCACTAGAAATATTTGATTTAAAACCCGGTGGGCACCTGAACCGAACTCTGGTTATCGTGGTGCTCGAGGTGCTTAGGCGCAAGCCAAGTAAATTCAAAATGGCAAGTTAGCGGTATCACGGTAAGGGGGATTGATTTGCGCAGTCTCCCAGTTTGTCAGTGACTTGGGTTGGTCACGTGATGACACCTCAGAATGTATCCCTAAAACGAGTGCTCCTCCGCGCCGGGCTGAAGATGGCGGTGATCCCACCGAGGTGTTACGGCCACTCGACATGATAGTCAATTTTACTATGATATTCAAATAAATCGGACATTTTTGAACACCACACAATCCTTGTACGACAGCCAGCTAAATGACGTCCATCATTTTCATAGCTTTTTCTTTTTTGCGTTTTAAGATATTTTTCTGACAGGACAATGTTCACGTTGTAGCTAGCTCGCCTACCATCTAGCTAGCCGAACCCCGAGCTAGCCAGCTAACGTTAGCTAGCTGGTAGCTAACCGCAGCACCGCCGTAGAAAGTGGAGAATGGGAGAAAAGCTGGAACTCAAACTGAAGTCGCCGGTTGGGGCAGAAGCCTCTTCCTATCCGTGGCCGTTACCAGTATACGTGAGTAAAGCTTTCACTGATGAAGTAATAACTGAAAACGTGATGGGATTTTTGTGAGTATATTATAACTTACCCATTGTTTGCTAGCTGGCTACTAGCTAAACACTAACGGAGTGATAGCTGACTGGTTAACAAGGCAGCTATCTAGCGAACGTTACAAGCTAGCTGTGTAAACCCAGTGTGAGGTCAGATGAGAGACGGGCTGTAAAATATAAAGAAACAGGCTAGCTAACTTGCTGTTGTGGCAAGCTGTCACATGTCTTATTGTTTGTGAAACTGAATGTAAAATTCCAGCAAAGCTGGCTTGGTGTCTCGCTAACTTGCGGTGCCTTTGCTCTGTGAATGTGTTCCTGTTTCACATTTAACACGGTGGTTTGACAAGTGTCGCCCCTCGTTGTCTTGGGGACGTTAGTTCTGGAGAAGAGCCATGAGCGGGTCCCGGGCTCATTTCTTTGGGCGGAGATTAGTTTAGTTTGATGTCAATCTTAACGCATGCTTAACGTACAGTAGCCGTTGAGTGTGGCTAAAGGGTGGTTTTAGAAATGGTCTGTGGTAACTTTTCCATTCAGTTGTCTAAGCGCCAAGCAGGCTGCCCCAGTCAAGTGTGAACTGCCGTTCACGCTGAAACGGGCTTGTCCTAAATGTGTCGGAGTGAGATGTGTCGCTGCTCTGCTAGACCCAACAACTCGACACAACTGCTCTAAACGCCATATGCTAGGAAGGTGGTTGCACGTCGTGTGATTTTATCCCGCAGTACCTCGTCTGTCCTCACCTCCAGAGGAACGACAGGAAGGGAACGTATATGCACTGAATCAATGCAGATGTCCTGGTTTATTGACGGTTGGAACGGCAACATTCCAGGCTATATCTCTACAGTTGAGGGAAACGGGTGCATTCCAACAGCTGATAACTTTTAGATGACAAAAGTGACTATTTGCATCCTGAACTAACTTGTTTGGATTATACCTCTCTGTTGAGTGATGTTTAACAACATAAGTCAAAGTAGCGTTGTTTGTCACTGAAAAGAGAGCAGGAATGTGATTGGAGGGAAAGCCTGTGGTTTTCTGTGTTTCCTGTGTTGTCTTATAGTATTGTGGTTTGACCACAGCTGATTGGAGGACCTACCCGGCCTCACACCTGCCACCAATCACTACTCCTCTGTGCCTGTCATTAACCTCACGATGACATTTACTCTCCTGGAAACCTGACTGTTGCTGTTGACACCCTCTCTCCCCTCCTCTTTCCTCCTCCTCTTTCCTCCTCCTCTCTCTTCCTCTCCTCCTCTCTCCTCTTCCTCTCTTCTTCCCCTCCTCCTCTCTCCTCCTCCTTTACTCTTCTCCTCCTCCCCCTCCTTTCTCCTCTTCCTCTCCTCCTCCTCTCTTCTTCCTCTCCTCTCCTTCCTCTCCTCTTCTCTCCCCGTCCTCCTCTTCTCCTCCTCTTCCTCTCCTCCTCCTCTCTTCTTCCTCTCCTCTCCTTCCTCTCCTCTTCTCTCCCCGTCCTCCTCTTCTCCTCCTCTTCTCCTCCTCTTCTCTTCTTCCTCTCCTCTCCTTCCTCTCCTCTTCTCTCCCCGTCCTCTTCCTCTCCTCCTCCTCTCTTCTTCCTCTCCTCTCCTTCCTCTCCTCTTCTCTCCCCGTCCTCCTCTTTCCTCCTCCTCTTTCCTCCTCCTCTCTCTTCCTCTCCTCCTCTCTCCTCTTCCTCTCTTCTTCCCCTCCTCCTCTCTCCTCCTCCTTTACTCTTCTCCTCCTCCTTTCTCCTCCTCTTCCTCTCCTCCTCCTCTCTTCTTCCTCTCCTCTCCTTCCTCTCCTCTTCTCTCCCCGTCCTCCTCTTTCCTCCTCCTCTTTCCTCCTCCTCTCTCTTCCTCTCTTCTTCCCCTCCTCCTCTCTCCTCCTCCTTTACTCTTCTCCTCCTCCTCCTCCTTTCTCCTCCTCTTCCTCTCCTCCTCCTCTCTTCTTCCTCTCCTCTCCTTCCTCTCCTCTTCTCTCCCCGTCCTCCTCTTCTCCTCCTCCTCTTTCCCCGTCCTCTTCCTCTCCTCCTCCTTTCTCCTCCTCTTCCTCTCCTCCTCCTCTCTTCTTCCTCTCCTCTCCTTCCTCTCCTCTTCTCTCCCCGTCCTCCTCTTCTCCTCCTCTTCTCTTCTCGTCCTCTCCTTCCTCTCCTCTTCTCTCCCCGTCCTCCTCTTCTCCTCCTCTCTCCTCCTTTCTCCTCCTCTTCCTCTCCTCCTCCTCTCTTCTTCCTCTCCTCTCCTTCCTCTCCTCTTCTCTCCCCGTCCTCCTCTTCTCCTCCTCCTCTCTTCTTCCTCTCCTCTCCTTCCTCTCCTCTTCTCTCCCCGTCCTCCTCTTCTCCTCCTCTTCTCTTCTCGTCCTCTCCCAGCCTCCAGCTGGTGAAGTTCTATCCTCATTCTTGCAGATGGAATGACACACAACTCTGCTGTGCTGGGATGGATATTATGGCCTTTGTGATGTGGCCCAATGTATGCTGCATGTCTCCTAAGACTCCCCCTCTCATGCTCTCTCTCTCCTGCTCTCTCTCTCCTGCTCTCCCTCTCCTGCTCTCTCTCTCCTGCTCTCCCTCTCCTGCTCTCCCTCTCCTGCTCTCCCTCTCCTGCTCTCTCTCTCCTGCTCTCCCTCTCCTGCTCTCTCTCTCCTGCTCTCCCTCTCCTGCTCTCCCTCTCCTGCTCTCCCTCTCCTGCTCTCTCTCTCCTGCTCTCTCTCTCCTGCTCTCCCTCTCCTGCTCTCTCTCTCCTGCTCTCTCTCTCCTGCTCTCCCTCTCCTGCTCTCCCTCTCCTGCTCTCCCTCTCCTGCTCTCCCTCTCCTGCTCTCCCTCTCCTGCTCTCCCTCTCCTGCTCTCTCTCTCCTGCTCTCTCTCTCCTGCTCTCCCTCTCCTGCTCTCCCTCTCCTGCTCTCCCTCTCCTGCTCTCCCTCTCCTGCTCTCTCTCTCCTGCGCTCTCTCTCCTGCTCTCTCTCTCCTGCTCTCTCTCTCCTGCTCTCCCTCTCCTGCTCTCCCTCTCCTGCTCTCCCTCTTCTGCTCTCTCTCTCCTGCTCTCTCTCTCCTGCTCTCCCTCTCCTGCTCTCTCTCTCTCTCCTGCTGTCTCTCTCTCTCCTGCTCTCCCTCTCCCGCTGTCTCTCTCCTGCTCTCCCTCTCCTGCTCTCTCTCTCCTGCTCTCCCTCTCCTGCTCTCTCTCTCTCTCCTGCTGTCTCTCTCCTGCTCTCTCTCTCCTGCTCTCTCACACCCTCTCTCTTCCTGTTTCCTCTCCTCTCTGTCTGACACAGTCACCATCTGTGGATCCAAATCATTTTGGACTGTTTCCACATGAAGAGTGAACACCTTATGCTGCGTTTCTGCGTGCGTGTGTGTGTGGGCGTAATGACATCACAACCACCTGGTTGAGTGAGTCGTGATCTGTGGTTGTAGGAGGAGCAGTGGAGGCGAGTGGTGTTATTCACCTCAGCTGGCCTGCAGGAGGAGAAGGATGCACAAGGAGGGAGACAGGCAGATAGATTTGGAGTGTGTGTGTGTGTGTGTGTGAGAGAGAAAGTTCCTGTGTTGTGCCACAGCAGAAAGGAGGAGAGGAGAGCACTCTCAATCCCTCATGTCTCTGGGTTATTTTTAGCAGCATCTCTGCTCTGGTGTTGCTGTGTGTGAGAGGCAGGAACACCCCCCCCCCTTTCTCCTCTGCTCACACACACACACACACACACACTACACTACTCACACACACACCACACTATACTACTCACACAAAACACACACACACACACTACACTACTCACACACACACACTATACTACTCACACATAACACACACCCCAACCACACACATGTAGTGCATACCTCTCACAATATATATACACATACATGGAAAGGATACATACCACAGACACACATGCAGTGCATACACTCATGTAATTGTGAAATGTCAGCTTTGTAGTGTGTGTGTGTGTGTGTCGGGGCTGGCTGGTGATATTGACCGGGAAGCTGCTTTAGGCTGCTTCTCCTGTTGGTCTGACTGGCTACAGCTGGCTCCCCCTCCTCCTCCCTCTCCTCCTCCCTCCTCCCTCTCCTCCCTCCTCCCTCTCCTCCTCCTCCCTCTTCCGCCCTCCTCCTCCTCCCTATTCCCTCTCCTCCTCTTCCCTCTCCTCCTCCCCATCCCTCCCTCTCCTCCTCCCTCTCCTCCTCCTCCCTCTCCTCCCTCCTCCCTCTCCTCCTCCTCCCTCTCCTCCCCATCCCTCCCTCTCTTCCTCCTCCCTCTCTTCCTCCTCCCTCTCCTCCTCCTCCCTCTCCTACTCCCTCTCCTCCTCCCTTCCCTCTCCTCTCGTCCTCTCCCTGTCCCGCTCTTCCTGTCCCCCTGTCCCTCTCTTTCACTGCCCTTGCTTGCTTTCTCTTTCTTTCCTCCATCAAACCTCTCTCCTGGGGGCCTTCACTCCTTCCCTCTCTAGTCTCCCTGTCCTTCCCTCTCTTCCTCTCCTCCTGTCTTCCTCCTCCTTTCTAGTCTCTCAGCACTGTGCAGTACTGCTCTCAGAAAGTGGGTCAGTGGGTCATTCCAGTCCAGGCAGCCACAGGCGGAACCAGACAGGCAACCAATGCTGAAACAGGCTGCCAGAGACAGTCTGCACACCAGTACTGACTAGGGGTGGAACGGTACACTTAAATGACGGTTCGGTTCATACCGCGGTTCAGACATCACGGTTTGGTACGAGTTCGGTACAGTGGAGGGAAAAGCAAAACAAAAATGCAGAAGCAGGGCTCCTGACTAACTACTGTACATGCAAGTCTTTGCTAAATGTCTTAAATGTATGATGCGCTTGTCGATCAGTCCTCCTACACCACGACACAATAGGCTACTTGCTGAGCAACAGCGCAAACACAGGCAGGGATACAGTAGCAGCAACGCTAGTGCTAAATAAGTATTAAGACATGTTCGTAGTCTAGGTATAGTGAAAAATAGCCTAACTTTACTAGACTTTTAGCTGCGGTACTAATGCTGAGGGATTGCTAATATCGCTTTCTTACTAGAGCGTGCATTAGTCATTTATTTAGCAGACGCTCTTATTCAGATCAGACGCTCTTATCCAGATCGTCGTATCTAGGAGTCGTTGCTAACGTGTGCTGATGTTGTGCACACCCAATAAATTCCAAAAGTGTAGGTCACACATGCGCGAGTACCAGTAAAACATTCTCGTACTGTCTCAAAAAACTGTCTGGAGCACTGAGAACTTGAAGCCACTATTTGTTATTGTGTCTCAGGCTGTATCACCTACAGTCTGTCCCCTGAGCTAGCTGCAACAGTATGAAGTGTGTAAAGTAGTAAATAGTAAGTACCCCACATAATCTCCAGACTCCATATGTATCTTGTAAACGAAATAAGAGTTATACAACTGAAAATACAGCATCTCTTATTTATTAAGTACATAGAATACCTCCTCACGAAGGTGACACGACTTGTCCTATCCACTACTCTCTCGCCTGTACGAGAGTAGCGTTAAGTGACTGGGAAACCGAAGTCGTGTGTGTCGCCACCACTCGCCATATTCGTCTTTAGTGCTGCTGCTAGTTATCTGCTGCTAGCTATCTGCTGCTAGCTATCTGCTGCTAGCTATCTGCTGCTAGCTATCTGCTGCTAGCTATCTGCTGCTAGCTATCTGCTGCTAGCTATCTGCTGCTAGCTATCTGCTGCTAGCTATCTGCTGCTAGCTATCTGCTGCTAGCTATCTGCTGCTAGCTATCTCTGACTCACTCAGGCACAGCTCGGCTACACAGGTGGCGGCGACAATCAGAGGTAAAGCGGGGCTACAGATTAGGTGTTCCTAAAGAACACGAGTATCTACCAGTAGTTCCGCATTACATTAATTAAATTGCACGCAAGTTTTATTTATTTTTATACCGTGTATTCTCCGTGTGATTTCATGCACCGAACCGTGACGCCCGTACCGTACGGTTCGGTACGAATACATGTACCGTTCCACCCCTAGTACTGACTATAACAGGCTGCAAGGCAGTAACTACTGTAGCAGACAGACAGCCAGACAGGTGTGTGGAATGTCTGGTGAGAGCAGAGACAAGCCTTGCTGGTGTGACTCAGACTCACATGAGAGTGAGTGTTTGTGTACTGAATCCTGCTCTGCCAGTCTGGAGAGAATCTGAGGACAGTGGTGTTATCATTCTTGGTCTTTCTAGGAGTGGAACACACACACACACACCAGCCTCCTCTATGCTCACTGCCTCTGTCTGTTTGGGAACTATTTACATGTTTTCAAATCTGATTATTTGACTGGATGACACAGTATCTTCTGGCCTTTTCTCTCCATGTCTTTCTCTCTCTCTCTCCCTCTCTCTCTGTGTCTCTCTGTATCTGTCTCTCCCTGTATCTGTCTCTCTGTGTCTCTCTCTCGCTGTATCTCTAGGATAAACACCACGATGCTGCTCATGAAATTATCGAGACCATCCGGTAAGACTTGCTCGTACACACACCACACATACACTGCATGTATACTTACTCTACAGTTACACATGCCAACACACACACATCCATGTAAAGCCTTGGTGGTGGTGTGACTGCTGTGCTCCAGGTGGGTGTGTGAGGAGATCCCAGACCTCAAGCTGGCCATGGAGAACTACGTCCTCATTGACTACGACACCAAGAGGTGAGGGAGGGAGGGTGGGTGGGTGGGTGGGAGGGTGGGAGGGAGAGTGGGAGGGTGGGAGGGGACCAATCAATAAGGGAATGGATTCACAATTTTGGTAAAGGTTTAAAACATGTTTAGAATTATTTATTTTTTTAAATAGTAATTTTTGGAAAAAACCTTTTCAAACTTTTTAGTAAAACCTTTAGAAAATAATTTCGAAACTTTTCAAAACTTTTTTTTCCACACTGGATAAGTTGAAAGTTTAAAAAGGGTTGTAACTTTTTTCTTCTGAAAATTGTTTTCCCAAAACGATTTGGTTTGAAAAATATTGTCTACAAAAAGTTTCTAAAGGATGTCTGTATGTGTGATGACTGCTTGTCTCTGCAGCTTTGAGAGTATGCTACGACTGTGTGATAAGTACAACAGGGCCATTGACAGCATACATCAGCTGGTGAGTCCACACACACACATCACCATCTCTGCTCCACTCGTCTGTGTGTGTGTGTGTGTCTCTCCCCCAGTGGAAGGGCACCACCCAGCCCTGTGTGTGTGTGTGTCTCTCCCCCAGTGGAAGGGCACCACCCAGCCCTGTGTTTGTGTCTGTCCCCCAGTGGAAGGGCACCACCCAGCCCTGTGTGTGTGTGTGTCTCTCCCCCAGTGGAAGGGCACCACCCAGCCCTGTGTGTGTGTGTGTCTCTCCCCCAGTGGAAGGGCACCACCCAGCCCTGTGTGTGTGTGTGTCGCTCCCCCAGTGGAAGGGCACCACCCAGCCCTGTGTGTGTGTGTGTGTCTTTCCCCCAGTGGAAGGGCACCACCCAGCCCTGTGTGTGTGTGTGTCTCTCCCCCAGTGGAAGGGCACCACCCAGCCCTGTGTGTGTGTGTGTCTCTCCCCCAGTGGAAGGGCACCACCCAGCCCTGTGTGTGTGTGTGTGTGTCTCTCCCCCAGTGGAAGGGCACCACCCAGCCCTGTGTGTGTGTGTGTGTCTCTCCCCCAGTGGAAGAGCACCACCCAGCCCTGTGTGTGTGTGTGTCTCTCCCCCAGTGGAAGGGCACCACCCAGCCCTGTGTGTGTGTGTGTCTCTCCCCCAGTGGAAGGGCACCACCCAGCCCTGTGTGTGTGTGTGTGTCTCTCCCCCAGTGGAAGGGCACCACCCAGCCCTGTGTGTGTGTGTGTCTCTCCCCCAGTGGAAGGGCACCACCCAGCCCATGAAGCTGAACAAGCGGCCCTCCAACGGGCTGCTGCGCCACATCCTGCAGCAGGTGTACAACCACTCAGTCACCGACCCTGAAAAGCTCAACAACTACGAGCCCTTCTCCCCCGAGGTGTACGGCGAGACGTCCTTCGACCTGGTCGCCCAGATCATCGACGAGATGGAGATGATGGAGGACGACACCTTTGTAGACCTGGGCAGCGGTCAGTAGAGACACAGTAGAGGCACTAGGTGATATATATCTGGGCAGCGGTCAGTAGAGACACAGTAGAGGCACTAGGTGATATATATCTGGGCAGCGGTCAGTAGAGACACAGTAGAGTGTGTTATGGGTCTGTGCAGGTCGTCTTGATCAGTGATCAGCTCCTTTTAATTACAGGTGTGGGCCAGGTGGTGCTGCAGGTTGCTGCGGCAACTAATTGTAAACACTATTATGGGGTGGAGAAAGCAGACATTCCAGCGACTTACGCAGAGGTAAGGAGCGATGAAGAGATGAATTGTTCATCTTCATCACGCAGCAACTCTTACAAAACACAAACGTTTTTTGTGTCCCGAACTGACCTGTAACGTGTGTGTGTGTTACAGTCTATGGACAAAGAGTTTAAGAAGTGGATGAAGTGGTATGGGAAGAAACATGGGGGATACACGGTGAGTTGGTGTGTGTGTGTGCAAGCATGTGTGTATCCTTCAAAAAAACGTTGATACATTGACACCAACTTCCTTTTTCCGTGTGCAGTTGGAGCGAGGGGACTTCCTGTCGGAGGAGTGGAAGGACAGGATCGCCAACACAAGGTAGACAGTCTGGTCCTCATGTCCACCCCAACCACACCAGTGTGAAATCAGTGTTACTGTTCTACAGTGTGATATTAGTGTTACTGTCTCTCTACAGTGTGATATTAGTGTTACTGTCTCTCTACAGTGTGATATTAGTGTTACTGTTCTACAGTGTGATATTAGTGTTACTGTCTCTCTACAGTCTGATATTAGTGTTACTGTCTCTACAGTGTGATATTTGTGAATAATTTCGCCTTCGGACCCGAGGTCGACCACCAACTGAAGGAACGCTTCGCCAACATGAAGGAAGGTTGGTTGGTTGCGTGTGTGTGTGCATGCGCGCGTGTGTGTGTTGTGGAGGAAACTAACCGGGTGTTTGTCAACTCTAGGTGGGAAGATCGTTTCCTCCAAACCTTTTGCACCTCTGAACTTTAGAATCAACAGTCGGAACCTGAGTGGTGAGTAGAGCCTGACCGATATATCGGCGGGCCGATATTATTGGCCGATATTATTGGCCGATATTAGGCACTTTCCAAACTATCGGTATTGGCATTTATAATTATCATATTATTTTAGTGGGGACTCATAAATATTAACAGGAGTCAGATGGCTGAGCAGTTAGGGAATCGGGCTATTAATCAGAAGGTTGCCAGTTCAATACCCGGCCGTGCCAAATTACATTGTGTTTTTGGGCAAGGCACTTCACCTTACTTGCCTCGGGGGAATGTTACTTACTTACTGTAAGTCGCTTTGGATAAGAGCGTCTGCTAAAAATGACTAAATGTAAACTACAAATAACTAATGTAGGGGAAATCAGTTTGTTTTTTCATGCGTTTCTGGATAAAAAAAATATTTTAAATCTGAGTAAAAAATATATAGGGTTTTATATATCGGTATATTATACCCTATATTATATATATCGGATTTTTTAAACACCAAATATTCATATTGGTATCAGCCTTAAAAATCCTTAATCGGTCGGGCTCTAGTGGTGAGTTAAGCTGGGGTCGTGTAGGGGTCAGGTGAGGTCATATAGGGTTCAGGTGAGGTGGTGTAGGGGTCAGGTGAGGTCCTGTAGGGGTGAAGTGAGGTCATGGAGGGGTGAGGTGGTGTAGGGGTCAGCTGGGATGGTGTAGGGGTCAGCTGGGATGGTGTAGGGGTCAGCTGGGATGGTGTAGGGGTCAGCTGGGATGATGTAGGGGTCAGCTGGGATGGTGTAGGGGTCAGCTGGGATGATGTAGGGGTCAGCTGGGATGGTGTAGGGGTCAGCTGGGATGGTGTAGGGGTCAGCTGGGATGATGTAGGGGTCAGCTGGGATGGTGTAGGGGTCAGCTGGGATGATGTAGGGGTCAGCTGGGATGGTGTAGGGGTCAGCTGGGATGATGTAGGGGTCAGCTGGGATGGTGTAGGGGTCAGCTGGGATGATGTAGGGGTCGGCTGGGATGATGTAGGGGTTAGCTGGGATGATGTAGGGGTCAGGTGAGGTCATGTCCTGTCTTTCTGCTGCTCTGTGTGACCGCTGTCCCCCTGCAGACATCGGTACGATCATGAGAGTGGTGGAACTGTCTCCTCTCCGGGGTTCAGTGTCCTGGACAGGAAAACCCGTCTCCTACTATCTGCACACCATAGACCGCACCATAGTGAGTACACACTGCTGTACTCCTGTACTATACTACAGGATATCCTACTACTATCCTTTACAGTACGCTAGTATATTGTATTACACCACAGAGAGCAGAGAGTATTGGGGCAGAGTCTGGGTTCACACTGCTCATTAACCCTCATCTCCTCCTTTACAGCTTGAAAACTATTTTTCTAGTCTGAAGAATCCTAAACTCAGGGTAAGAGAGAGAGAGAAAGTGTGTGTGTGTAGGTTGATGTGTGTGTTGATACCTGTGTGTGTGTTGATACCTGTGTGTGTGTGTGTGTGTGTGTGTCAGGAGGAGCAGGAGATAGCCAGGCGACGGCTGCAGAAGGAAACTAAAGACAGCAAGAGCAGCTCTGCCCTGAACCCCTCTACCCTCTACTCTGCCAAGAGCACCTCTACCCTCTACTCCACCACCCTGACCAAGTCTACCAAGGGCAGCTCCACCACCCCGACCAAGTCCAAGGAGATCAAGGTCTGACCCCTACACCCCTGACCCTCATCAGGCCAGTGTAAGAGAGTCTTGTGTAATGTGTCTCTGTCTCTCTCTTTGTGAGCAGGACTCTGGGGGGGAGGAGGATGGGGGCGTCGTCAACGTGGTGAAGCCGCCTCCCCGCCCACGCAGGCCCCGCCTCCTGAAGAGGAACACCAGGAAAAGGGGCCGGCCAAAGAAGGCCCCTCCCCCTGCAAGCTCCGCCCACGCCGCACCCTCTGCTAGCTCCGCCCACGCGGGCCTCAGCGCCCTGGAGCTGCTGCACGCCAAGACCCTGTCCTCTGCCCCCGGCCAGGGTACACACACACACACTACCATGCTCACAATAACATACACACAGTCTCTCACTCACTCATGCTTAACACTCCCTGTACCCCCTCTCTCTCTGCAGATGTATATGGTGCTCAGAGCTCGTTCTACCAGCTATCTCCTAAAGTCCAGACCTGCTCTTCTGTTCTCCTGGGCCCCCCTCCTCCTGCCCTGCAGCAGCTGCTGGGTGAGCACACACGCTACCTTTACACACACACGCTACCTTTACACACACACACACGCTAGCTTTACACACACACACACGCTACCTTTACACACACACACACGCTACCTTTACACACACACACACGCTACCTTTACACACACACACACACGCTACCTTTACACACACACGCGCCTCCATCCCTCCCTGACATCCCTCCTCTCCCCAGATAACTTCAGGGTTCAGTACCTGCAGCTCATGGCTCACATGCAGATGCCCCAGTACCACTCCTCTCTACAGCTGCAGCTCCAGCAGGAGAAGGTAACTCTCTCTCTCTCTCTCTCTCTCTCTCTCTCTCTCTGTGTCTCTCTCTGTCTCTCTGGTTCTCTCACAAACACCCCCCCTCCCCCAGGTAAAGCACAGGCAGCTCTGCAGTCAGGCGGAGCAGTTGCAGGATGTGTGTCAAGCTCACAAGGACCAGATCAAGGGGCTCTTCCACACCAAGCTGGATGAGGTACACACTGTGGTTATATGTGTGTGTGTGTATCACTCTGTGTGTGCCTGTATGACCCTGTGTGTGTGTATATGACTGTGTGTGTAGCTGGGGGTGAAGGCCCTGACAGAGCAGGATGTGCTCCAGGCCCAGAAGGAGATCTCCGCCCACAACCAGCAGCTGCAGGAGCAGACCAGACAGCTGCAGACGGACATGCTGCAGCTCCGAGACCACAGCCTGCTGCTGGTGAGCCCCTGCTGGAGGGACAGACCCTGTGCAACAAGCCCCTACTGACACAAGTGTGCTTAGTGACAGGCTAACTTACCTGACACGTGTGTGTTTGCGCGTGCAGCTGAAGGCTCGCTGTGAGGAGCTGCAGCTGGACTGGGGCGGTCTGTGTCTGGAGAGTCTTCTGAAGGAGAAGCAGGCTCTGCGAAGGCAGATCTCTGAGAAACAACGCCTCTGTCTTGAGCTGCAGGTATGCACACACACACAGTCCTCCTGCCTCCATCATCTCTGTAGTGGTGCTCAGTACAGAGTGCAGCGCCCTCTGCTGTCACACTTTCAGTACTGCAGCTGTTTCATGTTCACCATGGTTACTGCCCTGAACAACCTTTGTGGTTTACAACTGCTGTATGACATCACCATGACCCCCTGTGTGTTCCAGATCAGCATAGTGGAGCTGGAGAAGAGCCAGAGGCAACAGGAGCTTCTGCAACTCAAGTCCTACAGCGCCCCCTACAGGGGGGCCGGGGGGGCTCCCCCCCACCCTGCACTGGGAGGGCCCCCCGGGGGGGGTGGCCTCAACGGCATGAGCCCCCAGCTGACCCTTAACGGGACGGCATCCCCCGGATACGAGCGGGTGGTCGGGGGGGCCCGCTACCTCCCCGTGTCCCCCGACCACGAGGCCCCCGCCCCCGACGCCAGGCAGCGAATCCTGGGGGGGGGCGGGGGGCTGCACCCCCTCCCAGACTACACACGCTTCTCCCCTGCCAAGATAGCCCTGAGGAGACACCTGAACCAGGACTCAGGGCATCTCCGGGGGCTGGGGGGCCATCGGGGGGAGCTAGGGGGGCTGGGGGCCCCCACGTTTGGGCCCAAACCCTACGGCTCTCCGTCCTCCAACGGACAGCTGAGCAGCACTGCAAAGACCTCCGACCGGGTAGGGAGACTGCACACACAAACACACATTCACACACACAGCACACACACACTTGTCACTTGTTCACACACACCCCTAAGTGTCGTGCTGTGTGTGTGCTGTGTGTGTGTGTGTGCTGTGTGTGCTGTGTGTGTGTGCTGTGTGCGCTGTGTGTGTGCTGTGTGTGCTGTGTGTGTGCGCTGTGTGTGTGCGCTGTGTGTGCGCTGTGTGCTGTGTGTGTGTGCTGTGTGTGTGTGCTGTGTGTGCTGTGTGTGTGCTGTGTGTGTGCGCTGTGTGTGCGCTGTGTGCTGTGTGTGTGTGCTGTGTGTGTGTGCTGTGTGTGCTGTGTGTGTGCTGTGTGTGTGCTGTGTGTGTGCGCTGTGTGTGCGCTGTGTGTGTGTGTGGTCCAGGCTGGTAAGGAGAAGAGCCCTGCTCTGGCAGACACCATCACCAGCCTTCCTGTCAGCATCCCTCTCAGCACGGTGCACCCCAGCAAGCTGCCTGTTAGCATCCCGCTAGCCAGCGTGGTGCTGCCCAGCCGGGCAGAGAGACTGGTGGGTCCCCTGGAGCACAGCACAGCATAGCTAACCCTGTCTGCCTAGCACAGCATAGCTAACCCTGTCTGCCTAGCATAGCATATCATAGCTAACCCTGTCTGCCTAGCACAGCATAGCACAGCATAGCTAACCCTGTCTGCATAGCACAGCATAGCACAGCATAGCTAACCCTGTCTGCATAGCACAGCATAGCATATCATAGCTAACCCTGTCTGCATAGCACAGCATAGCATATCATAGCTAACCCTGTCTGCATAGCACAGCATAGCATATCATAGCTAACCCTGTCTGCATAGCACAGCATAGCATATCATTGCTAGCCCTGCCCAGCACAGCATAGCATATCATAGCTAACCCTGTCTGCATATCATAGCTAACCCTGTCTGCCCAGCACAGCATAGCATATCATAGCTAACCTTGTTTGCATAGCATAGCTAACCCTGTCTCCCTAGCACAGCATAGCTAACCCTGTCTGCATAGCACAGCATAGCTAACCCTGTCTGCCTAGCACAGCACAGCAAATCATAGCTAACCCTGTCTGCCTAGCACAGCATAGCATATCATAGCTAACCCTGTCTGCATAACACAGCACAGCATATCATAGCTAACCCTGTCTGCCTAGCACAGCATAGCATATCATAGCTAACCCTGTCTGCATAGCACAGCATAGCATAGCTAACCCTGTCTGGATAGCATAGCTTAGCTAACCCTGTCTGCAAAGCATAGCTAACCGTGTCTGCCTAGCACAGCACAGCATATCATAGCTAACCCTGTTCGCATAGCATAGCATAGCTAACCCTGTCTGCACAGCACAGCTAACCCTGTCTGCCTAGCACAGCATAGCTAACCCTGTCTGCCCAGCATAGAATAGCTAACCCTGTCTGCCTAGCACAGTATAGCATAGCTAACCCTGTTTGCATAGCATAGCTAACCCTGTCTGCCTAGCACAGCAGAGCATAGCTAACCCTGTCTGCCCAGCATAGGATAGCATAGTTCAAGTTCAAGTTCAAGTCTTTTATTTGTCAGGTGCACAGAGCAACACAAGGTTAGACTGGGCACTGAAATTCTTAAGACAAGACAACGCAAGCACTTGGCATAACATATAAGTACACAGAACAAATTTACATCTATAGCTATGCTAACCCTGTCTGCATAGCATAGGATAGCATAACTAGCTACCAGTGTCTGCATGGCCTACTATATCAGCTTTTCTTCTTTGTTTCAGAGGAGTACACCCAGTCCTGTGTCCCAGACTAATGGTGAGCAGCTTCACACAGTACACACACACACAATACACTACACACACCACACACACACACCACACCTACACGCCACACACAATACACTACACACACACACAATACACTACACACACACACAATACACTACACACACACACACAGCATGTCCTCACCCCCATCTCCTCCCAGGATACTCAGGTCTGGTCAACGGGGGCCCCCACCCCCCAGACGAGCAGGCATCCCACGCCCCCCTGCCGGCCAGCCGGCCCCCCCACAGCCCCCCTTCCAGCACGGGAGGAGTACTGCAGTATGCCGACGCCCCCCCCAGAGCCCCCCCTGACGACGGGGGAGGTGCCTCAGACTCAGACCCCCTGGATGGAGAGACGCGCCGGCGGATCTTCTTCTCCTCCTCTTCCTCTTCCTCCTCCTCCTCTTCCTCACTGGGCGGGGCCTCGTCCAGGCTCCACCCCCCATCCATCGGCGCCAAGCACCACGGCAATCACCACCACCACCACCAAGCTACGTCTGGAGTCTCTCCACACACACACCCTCACACACACACTTACTCCCAGGAGGGGCGCAGACGGGGGAGGAGGAAGCGGAGTTTGGCAGGGGGGCCTCCGGCCACCACGTCCCCCAAAAGGAAGGCCTTCCCTGGACTAGGCTCTGGAGTGCAGCCCTCTGGCTCCCCCCTCAACATCAGCTCCATGGTGAGTGTAGTCTGGGACGTCCTGCTGTGTCCTAGTCTGGGACGTTGTCTTGGTTGGTTGTAGGAGTTGTTGGTTAAATGGGATGTTCATCAAATGAGATTAGATTGGACTCACACACAGTAGAGCCTCTCTTTGGAAGATACTGATATACTGTGTGTGACCAGGTGAACAACATCAACCAGCCTCTAGAGATCTCAGCCATCTCCTCCCCGGAGCAGTCTTGCCGGAGCCCGGGCCCCCCCAACCTTGACCCCCCTGGGCCCCCTGACCTGGACCCCCCCGTGCTGCAGAGGGAACGCCCCCTGGTGGCCCCTGGCTGCTACTCCTCAGACCCCAGCTCAGACGACGAGGACTCAGGGTACCCTGCCAACCGCTCCCGGTGAGCCACATGACCCGCCTGCAACCACAACATCACCCTACCCTCCACCTGCAACCACAACATCACCCTACCCTCCACCTGCAACCACAACATCACCCTACCCTCCACCTGCAACCACAACATCACCCTACCCTCCACCTGCAACCACAACATCACCCTACCCTCCACCTGCAACCACAACATCACCCTACCCTCCACCTGCAACCACAACATCACCCTACCCTCCAACCACAATATGATATAAGTAGGACTGTGATTGTGTGTGTCTTTAGGATTGAAAGGAAGATCGCCACCATCTCTCTGGAGAGCCGAGACGTGGCGGGGAGAGGAGAGAGAGGTGAAGAACACTTCCTGTCTGATCTCATTTCCTGTCTGGTCTCCCTGTCTAACCAACACTCATATTTGTGTTTAGCTATTTTAAATACTGTTTTCCTTCTCCCTCCCTCTCTTTCCCCCTATCTCTCTCAGTTGGCAGGAAGTCAGGTGGAAGTAGTGGCAACATAACAGGAAGTGAAGTCAGCTCTTCCTCCTCCTCCTCCACCTCCAAATGGAAATCGACCTTCTCCCCCATTTCCGACCCCAAGCCCCCCCAAGACCTCCGCCAGGGGGGCTCCCCCCCAGGGGGGCCACGTGGCCAGGGGGGCAGCACCGACTCAGACTCAGACCACAAGCCCTCTCAGCGCCGGAGGGGACCCAGTGGGGACATTACCCCCCCCAACCCCTTCCTCAGCCAGGAGGCAGGGGGGCGGGGAGCCAGCGGGGGGCCAGCGGGTGGAAGGCAGAAGTGTCGTGAGTGGGAGGTGAAGATGTCACCCCCGGGCCTGTCCAGCCAGAACCTCTTCATCTCTGCCAGCGCTGGGCTGCTGGCCGGCAGGGTGGGGGGGGGCAGCCCCGGGGCCGGGCCGGGGGGCGGGACACCCTACCTGGGTCAGTTCCCCCTGGGGGGGGCCTCTGTGCTCCAGTCTCTGTTTGGGGCCCAGACCGGGGCCCCCACGGGTGGGGCGGGGCGGCTGGTCAACGGACACACAACCCTGGGAGGATTCTCCAGCCCTGGGCTGGCCGGAGGCACTGCTGGAGGTGAGGACCACACACACACATACATCTTACCACACACGCACACATCTTACCACACACACACCTACCTCTCACTCTGTCTGATTATGAGGCGAGGGGGGGAGGCAAGAGGGAGTAGGGGCAGAGAGAGAGGGAGGAGGGAGAGAGAAACCTGCTGTGACCGGGTAAGTGGAAACTCATGCAGGTCCCTCTCTGCAGTAGGACTGTCTCCCTGGTCAAGGGTGTTGGCCGCTGCATTTTGTCAGTAAAAACAGAACTCGGAAGATGAGACTTTCCAGTCCTAGCTTGATGACCAATCAGAGCACGGATGTTTCACAGCCCCCTGTGCAGTACCCTATCAGCACGTGGAACCACCATGTGGAGCGCGCCCAGCCTGTGAGGACAGGTCCTGATAGGTTGGCTGTAGAGAGAAGGTAGCAGGCCTGCATGGTCCTAGAGCCCTCCAGACCTACATCACCTGGCTGGTCCTGCTGCTGCCTGGCCTTTCACTACAGACCCTGTCTGGGAGAACACACACACTTGCTCTAACACACACACACTTACTCTAACACACACACACACACACTTCACCCTCTGTCTGGGTCCATAGTGAAAGGCCTCTGCTTCTGCCTATCTGTCTGTCTCTGTCTATTTGTCTGTCTCTCTGTCTGTCTGTCTATCTGTCTGTGTGTCTGTATGACCTGCTTGCCGCTTTGCAAACCTGGCTCAGCCCTCCCCTTCTGTCTCCCTCCCCCATCTCTCTCTCTCCCCTCCTGGTCTCTGCGTGTGATTGCAGGTATATTTCACCATGTGGTCCCTTCAGGCTCCTCACACCAGTTTGGGGCCGCGGGGGCCAGCCCAGGGGCCCGCTCCTCTCTGCTCAGTCTGTCCTCCTCCCAGCAGCACCTCCTCCCCTCTGCCCAGCCCCCCTCCTCCTCCTCCTCCCAGCACCTCCCCTCTGCCCAGCCCCCCTCCTCCTCCTCCCAGCAGCACCTCCTCCCCTCTGCCCAGCCCTCCTCCTCCTCCTCCCAGCAGCACCTCCTCCCCTCTGCCCAGCCCTCCTCCTCCTCCTCCCAGCACCTCCCCTCTGCCCAGCCCCCCTCCTCCTCCTCCTCCCAGCAGCACCTCCTCTCTGCCCAGCCCCCCTCCTCCTCCTCCTCACCCCAGCACCTCCTCCTCTCGGCCCAGGCCTCTTCCTCTTCCTACATATCTGTGGTCTCCTCCTCCCTCCCTCCAGCCCATTTCAACCGCACCCATACAGTGTTACACACCTCCCCCTCCTCCCTCTCTCTCCCCCCTGTCCCATCCTTGCTAACCTCCTCTTCATGTATCTCCACCTCCTCCTCCTCCCCCTCCTCTCGCTCTGACACCTTCCTGCCTGCTGGTCTACCTCCCTCCTGCGTCCAGCATCAGAGAACTCTCTCCTCCTCTCCTCTCTCCTCCTCCTCTCCTGTAGCTACTCCTTCCTCCTCCTCTCGGCCCTTCACCGGTCCCTCCCCCCTCCCCCCTCCTCCCCCAGTAAGCTCCCCAGAAGGAGGTGCAGGAAGAGGATCTGGGAGGGGGACGATGTGGCGAACATTGGGCCTCCCCTCTTCCTCTCACCCCTCCTCCTCCTCTCACCCCTCTTCCTCCTCTCACCCCTCCTCCTCCTCTCACCCCTCCTCTTCCTCCCCCCAGCTGTCAGGCGCCTGGCCCAGATAGGGGGGGTGGGGGACAGGGCAGGGAGCTGGTGAGTCTGGGGATGGGAGGAGAGGGTGGGGGACAGGGGAGGGAGCAGGTGAGTCTGGGGATGGGAGGAGAGGGTGAGACCCCTGGGCTCCCCAAGCTGCTGGTCAGTTTGAACAAGGTACGTAAAGTCACGTATGAACTGTTACCCAACACAACACGACCCACCCAGCAGAGATATGAGTGCACTTCCCTCCCCCTCCTCTCCTGTCATCACCAGCACAAGCATGGGATTCAAATGTGTTCATTTCTAAGACACTTTTATTTGATCTCAAATGACTTGCAGGGGAGAATTTGAACCAGTGACCTCTCGATCTGCAGTCAAAAGCTCTAACCACTGAGCTATGACCCATCCTCATGGTTGGTTCTACTGATGTCACATCTTGTTTGACTGATTCTCCTTCTTGTCCCGGACAGGTAACTGAAGATATCTACCTCAAGACAACCATAGCTATGCAAGCAGTCCAGGTGTGGACCCAAGACCTTCTGCTCTTTGGTCCTCCAGTCCTGACACGCACACACACACACACACACACACACACACCACTGTGAAGGTCATGTTTGTGTGAGGAGGAGGAGGGGGGGCACCTCGTGAGTGGACACCTGGCCCGGCTGTTTCTACGGGGCAGTAGAGAGTTCATCACTGCCCCCCAGGTGCTGAAATCTTTTATGAAATAGGAAAAGAAAAAAAAGAAAAGAAAAAAAATGCCACCCTTTTTGAATGTTTTAGACTTGATTCTGATATTGATATACAGATCAAAGCACAGCACATTCCACTAAGTTCACACTACCTAGTTACCTAGGTAACTGCTCAGTGCGCTCTCATCTTCTTAACCTCTAACCCCTCACATAACCAGGTCACATGATCATTGAGGACACTTTGACCCTGGGGTAAGGTGCTGGGTGCTATGGTAACCAGGGTTCACACTGGATAACCCCCTCCCCGCACACACACACACACACACACACTGTGGTGAAGCAGGGCAGTATAAGCAGGCATGATGTCACCTGCTTGTTAGTGAACAGAAGAGATGAAAGGAGAAACCACGGTGCTAGCCAGGGCGCTCACCCTAGCAGGGCGCTCACCCTAGCAGGGCGCTCACCCTAGCAGGGCGCTAACCCTAGCAGGGCGCTAACCCTAGCAGGGCGCTAACCCTAGCAGGGCGCTCATGTCTCATCCCTTCTCTTCTCCTCTGGGCGGCCTCACCTGCCGCCACCCTGACCACTTCCTGTTCTGTTGTGGTGGTTCCTGTAACTCGTCCAACCCCATACACACTCGCGCGCGCGCACACACACACACACAGCAATCCAAAACCTCTTTTCATACACACTGGGAATTCAAGAGTTAACAAACAGTAACAAACTACTGGGCAATTTTCACCGCGTTTTTAATCTTTTTATTTTCTATTTCATTGTACATTGTGAACTATGTTGTACTGTGAATGGAGATCATTCTCTGGCTATATAATTGTGTATAATTTAGATTATTATATTTATGCTGTCAGATGGTCTCCATTCGCTATGTGGATTAGAGGTTTTCTAATTCTGTTTTTTTGTCTTTTGTTTTGTTGTGTTAAAATCCTGAACCATGTGTGGAATGCATAAATTTGTGTATACTTGACTCAGTCAAAAAAACAATGGTGCTATGATCTGTACAACTCTGGACTGTGCCTGAGTAAAGTTTCTTCAATATTGAGCGGATCAGTGAGTTGTACTGAGCTAGCGATGCCCTCCTGCTGTGGACAGGGTGTCCTCCCAGGTGCTGATGATAGACCAAGCAGGTGCTACGAAGACTGGGCCTCCACAGGTACCAGCCTCTCTAGCTTGGAGTCACACACACACACACACACCTCACACACACTGCAGGGAACTCCCGCTACTCTCATACATCTGTCATCGGAAGGGAGATTATAGCTCGGTGGTTAGAGTATTTGACTCCAGATTGAGATCACAGGTTCAAATCCCCCTTTTGTATATCTCCTAAATGAATATATGGATGTTAACCAGCAGGCTGCAGCCAGGCAGGCTGAACCCAGTTAGACCTGCTGTTGGATCTAGAACCCAGTGAGACCTGCTGTTGGATCTAGCTCTTCCAGCCTGACTGATAGGAAGCTAGTTGTTCCTGTGTTCACCCAGCACCCCCCCTCCTCTACTAACCTGGTGAGAGCCACCCTCTGCAACCCAGCCTTACATCCATCCCTCTGATACCAACTGTTCCCATAGATCTGGTGCTAACTAACATGCTGTGCTATTGGTGTGTGTGTGTGTGTGTGTGTGTGTGTGTGTGTGTGTGTGTGTGGTACCTTTAGCGGACAGGTGTGTGTGCGCGCCCGCGCGCCCTGTGTGCTCCACCAACCCAGTTTCTATACTTTCCCGGGGTGCTCAGATGAGAAGCACAATGCTGTGTTTGTCTAGTACTGTTCAGAAACAGTGTTGTGTTGGTCTAGTACTTTTCAGAAACACAGTGTTGTGTTGGTCTAGTACTGTTCTCTGCAGTCTGGTGGTCTTTTACACCTTTAACAAGGACAAAGCAGCTATATCCCTTTCTGCTACCATGCTAGCATTCTACTGATAGCTGGGGCACGGGTACCTAGCTAGCATGTTAGCCTTCTACTGTTAGCGGGGGTGGGGGTACCTAGCTAGCATGCTAGCCTTCTACTGTTGGCAGGGGCTGGGGTACCTAGCTAGCATGCTAGCCTTCTACTGTTAGCAGGGGCTGGGGTACCTAGCTAGCATGTTAGCCTTCTACTGTTGGCAGGGGCTGGGGTACCTAGCTAGCATGTTAGCCTTCTACTGTTAGCATAGGCCGGGGTACCTAGCTAGCATGCTAGTCAACCTCTGCTGTCTTGTCATGAAATGCTTCCTCCATCTCTGGGGGCACCGTGTGTGGGAGTGAGAACTCAGCTGTCATCACCGTTCTGTAGCGCAATATTAGATTGTACCACCTTTAAAACAAGGAATTCGAGATCTGTCCCACTTCCTGTTTGTGCACCTGTTAGGCAGAGGACTACAAACGCAAACAGAGGACTACAAACATGAACCCTGATATTTAACTCAGGAACCTGTCAAAATGAGGTAACATTTTCTAACTACTGGAAGTCAAATCAGGTGTGGCATTGACCAACTCAGGACCGACACCCTTCTCTCTGATGATGCGACTCGTAATAACTGGTGCTGTCAGTCAACAGTCTTTTATTTGTCAGGTACACAGATCGCCTTACTGATAAGTGTTTGGGTCTCTTACTCCCCAACCTAAAGATTCTCACTGTCACACACGGGTGGTGCCCCCCCCCCCCACAGGCCTCTCACAGGCACACCCACTCTGCAAGCTGGAATAAGTGTGTGTGTGACAGGTGTGTGTTGATCAGTGAAGCCAGATCAGGTGTGTTGATGAGGTGAAAGAGGTGCAATAACAGCAAACCTCTGTTACAGACTCCAGGGTTTGTGTTGGTGCTTATATCTTTTAAGATGTTTAAATGACAACATTTTGAAATTAAATGTTTGTTTTTTCCGCATTTTATGATAATTATTAATAAATAATGGTTTCATATAAATATTCTGCCTGTTGTGTAGATGAATTCCTGTTCACTGTGTGTTGATGGATTCCTGGTGCATGGAGGGAGGATTCTCTAACTCAACAGGACATTCTGCAGACAGACTTATCCTGTGGCCATATATGGCCCAGTGTGTTTTGGGACGTGATGACTCAGTCATGTGTGTGTGATGGGGGGGGGGGTAAAGGCAGTAGTCTCCTGCCACAGAAGCTGTGTGTACCATAGGGTGTATCATATCACTAATGTTATTTAGATACATTACAGATATGATGTTGATGGAATGAAACATGACTACGCTCACGGAGTGTTAGACATGGTCTAAAGGCATACTCCCCTTGTCTCTGTCTCTTTAACCACCATAGTGTTCATCTACCAGATGCTTTTCCCTAAACCCGTGTAGAAATACAGCGTGTAGAAATACAGCAGGTAGAAATACAGCAGGTAGAAATACAGCAGGTAGATATACAGCGTGTAGAAATACAGCGTGTAGAAATACAGCAGGTAAGTCCAGGATCAGAAGTGCAGAGCTCTAACTGCTTCAGAGTCAAGAATCTCCCTGTCTCCCTGTCAGAATGATCCTGTTTGCCCAGGTCCCCTCTGACCCCCCAGGTTCCCCCGGCCCCCCAGGTTCCCCCGGCCCCCAGAGGGGTCCTTGGTGGTTATCTGTAACAGGCAGGGAGCCAGCACCCAGTGCTCCCAGACCTTGATCTGCTGACAACAAGCAGGCAGCTGTGGGAGTGTTACTGAGGGTGAGGGCCTACACACACACCATAACACACACACTATGACACACACCTCACCATGTGAGACAGCCAGACTTTATGAGATGTATTTGTGGTGCGTAGTCAGTCGTGGTGCGGCCTGCTGTCTAGCTGGTGGACAGTGCTGCTACTGTGGACGCTTCATGAAAGGACAACATGAAGATCAGTCAGCGTCCTTCCTCCAGTATTGGGGTGCGACCTGCCCTCCCTCTGTCTGCTCACCAACAACACCTCATTGTGTGTTCCTGCTCTCCCCCTCTGCTCTTATCTTGCTGCCTGGCTGAGATGCTGGTCTCAGGGCAGAGCTCCCCTCAAGGACACAGCAGTGCTGGCCCTCGCCCCACTGGGTGGGAACAGCAGAATGCTGTGTACAAAGCTCATCTCCTCCACTAACGCCATAGAACTTGGGTGAGAGTTCAGCCTTCCGACAGACAGACACAGACTGAGAAGTAGAAAGACAGACAGACAGACAGACATGATGCTGTGCTGTGTTATGTGCTGGCTGTTTCTCCAAGTCTCCAGGATGGGGGATGCTTTGCCCCACCACTGCCCAGGACAGGACTCCCCACTGGGGGAAAAGTGTCAGGAGAAGACCCCCTCAGACCATCCAGAACCAGGTCAGTCTCACCACACACACACACACAATGACACCCGTCACATGATGTTGTGTCCTTGGGGAAGGCACTTCACCCTACTTGCCCCGGGGAGAATTTCCTTGTACATACTGTAAGTCGCTCTGGATAAGAGCGTATGCTAAATGACTAAATGTAAACACACACACTAGTAAACACAGTACACACTCTCAACACACCACGGCTACACTTTTACCCCATGTGACTGCTGTACAGCTCAACAGAGGCCTCAAGTCATGTTAAAATAGTTTTTCCTGATCTCATGGATGTGTTTGTGTGTAGCTCCTGCAGATTGGTAACAGACAGACCTGCTTGACTCCTGACTGAACTCTGACTAGATCGTTCTAGATCTTCTGTCTAGATGCATGAGGTGTACCTCGTTCTAGAATAGAAGAGTCTACTATTTAAACCACATGTCAAATACATGTGTATTTGTGTATCGTGTACATGTGTAAACGTCTTTAAGTGAACTAACTGGTGTTTGTAGGCAGCCAGGTGATGCCCCGCCCCCCTGCAGATGAGGGAGTGGAGGGGGTGGGCTTAGACCAACACACAGCCCCATCCTCACTCCACCCTGCGGCCCCCCCTTGCTCTGGGGGCCCCCTGGGGGGACCACTGGAACACATGCTCTCAGCCTTAAGGGAGGGCTGGCCCCCCCGAGGGGGGCAGGGGGGGCAGGAGGCTCTGGTCCAGTTTGGAGTGTGCCCGGGGTTGGGGGGGGGCCCCGTCGCTGCCCTGGCACGTCTGGCTGCTGCTGGGGACAGACTGCGTGTCATGCACCCTGAAACAGGTTACCACGGAGACACACCCAGCCTCGCTCATCATGCATCTTAATAACAATGTTTTAATTTAGTAGCTGCCTGTCATGCAAGGTTCTGTGTTCCTCCTCACAGAGCTGGTGGAGGAAGGGGGAGGAAGGCTGGTGATGACCTTTCACCTCCCCCTCTCTCCGCTCCTGAAGCTGCATCCTGTCCTCGCCCTGGCCTCCAGCGTTCCTATGACAACCTTAGACATGGAGGTCTCCTTCACCAGCCCTGCCCTCCAACCTCCTACACAGGTGAGGCTCCGCCCATCTCCTAGGCCCCGCCCCCAGGCCAGGGAAATTGTGGTCTTGACTCTAGATGTTTCTGTGTCTCCCAGACGCTGTGTCTGTCATCGAAGACCCAGTACCTGGTTCTGACTGGACAGCCTTCAGGGGGCCACAAATGGAGAGTTTCTGTCACGTTGAAAACACCGGAAACAGAATCAGGCATGAACCACCGTTCAGATCCACTTCATCTGTTAGAGTTTAAACTCTATAACCTTTTCTCTCTCTGCAGGACAAAAGTTGTCTGAGCTACGAAGGATTATGATTGGTGGAGAAGCAGCCAATGACATCATTATGACCCCTCTGCTGCTGTTCTCATTGGATCGAGCGACGGGAGAGAGGTAAGGTTTCATTGCTTCAGAATTAAATTAAACTTCTAACCAGATCATCATTACATTTAAATGTTTATAATTTATTCAGGTAGCAGCAAATTGGATTATGTTTAAATGTTAAATTGCAGAATTGCCGTAAACTCAATTCATCTACTATAATATCACCAAAATATCACCATAGAACCATGACTTGATGATTCTTTCTGAGTTCAGCGTTGTTCACCTGTCTTCCCCAGAGACGCCCCGGAGACATGCCCCTTCCTGTGTGAGCTCCAGAGCTTCCTGTCTGAGGTGCTCCCACAGGTGCCCCCCCAGACCGCTGCCCCCTTCCCCCTGGCCTCCCTGAACTCCCTGCCCCCCCTCCCCCTGGGCCCCTCCTCGAGTGAGGCTCTCCTCCTCGGCCTCATCAACTCCTCTGGCCCCACGCTGTTCTCCTTCCCCCAGAGAAGGCCAGTGCTGGGGGGGCAGGGGGGGGCCTTGCTGGGGGGCCATAGTGGGGAGCTTTCCCTGACCCCCGGCTTGCTGGAGACCCTGAGGCTGCGGTTGGCGGAGGCCGTGGGCCAGCTGGGGGGGGAGGAGCTGGGCTGCAGGGGTGTGGATATGCTGCGCAGGCTGCAGGAGCTCAGCGCCCTCCCCAGGCCTGGAGAGGAACTGCAGGCTGGTCAGTTTATTAGGTTTAATCTTGATTAAGATGCTCATAAGGATCTGAATGGCCTGTCTTTGGTGAGTGTGTGTGTCAGTAACGGGGAGTGTCCCCACCCCCAGGTGGTGGTGGCTCCAGAGAGAGGCAGTACCGGGCCCTGGTCCTGCTCAAAGCCCTGCACATGGTTCTGGGGGAGTGGGAGGTGGAGCGAGGCCGGCGTGCTGCACGGGCGTCCCCAGAGCGGAGCTCCCTCTGCCGGCTGCACAGCCTGACCGTGTCCCTAGAGAGCTTCTTCAAGGACCCGCCGCACGCCAACATCAACAACTGTGAGGGCAGTTGCCACTTTCCCATCCTGCAGGGCGTCAACGGCAACAACCATGTCATGCTGCTCAACAGCCAGGTACCCTGCACACCATGCACACCCTGCACACCCTGCACACCCTGCACATCTACACCCTGCACATCTACACCCTCCACACCTACACCCTGCACACCATGCACACCCTGCACATCTACACCCTGCACACCCTGCACACCTACACCCTGCACACCCTGCACACCATGCACACCCTGCACACCTACACCCTGCACACCCTGCACACCATGCACACCATGCACACCCTGCACACCTACACCCTCCACACCCTGCACACCTACACCCTCCACACCCTGCACACCTACACCCTCCACACCCTGCACACCTACACCCTCCACACCCTGCACACCTACACCCTCCACACCTACACCCTCCACACCCTGCACACCTACACCCTCCACACCTACACCCTGCACACCTACACCCTCCACACCTACACCCTGCACATCTACACCATGTACACCTACACCCTCCACACCTACACCCTGCACACCTACACCCTCCACACCTACACCCTGCACATCTACACCCTGTACACCTACACCCTCCACACCTACACCCTCCACACCTACACCCTCCACACCTACACCCTGCACATCTACACCCTGTACACCTACACCCTCCACACCTACACCCTCCACACCTACACCCTGCACATCTACACCCTGCACACCTACACCCTGCACACCTACACCCTCCACACCCTGCACACCATGCACACCTACACCCTCCACACCCTGCACACCTACACCCTGCACACCTACACCCTCCACACCTACACCCTCCACACCCTGCACACCTACACCCTCCACACCTACACCCTGCACACCTACACCCTCCACACCTACACCCTGCACACCTACACCCTGCACATTGTACACTACACTTACACCATGTTCATTATACCTTCCCCTCCACCCTACTTAGTGCAGGAACAAGGTGGAAGTGCAGCTCTGACCAGCCTGTTTGTGTGCCGGTGCAGGGAGGGCGGGAGCTGGGACGAAGCCCCTGCTGTGTGCCCCTGGAGTACGACCCCCTGCTGGTGGTGGAGCTGGAAAACAACGGAGCCACCATCAGCATGAAGGACAACATGGTGGCCAAGCAGTGTGGCTGTCGCTAAGGGGAAGAGAGGAGGGTGAAGAGGGGGAGGAGAGGGGAGGAGAGGAGGGGGAGAGGGGGAGGACAGGAGAGGAGGAGGAGAGGGGAAGATGTGAGGAGAGGGGGAGGACAGGAGGAGAGGGGAGGAGGAGAGGGGAGGAGTGGGGGAGGAGAGGGGGAGGGCAGGAGAGGAGGAGGAGAAGGGAGGAGTGGAAGAGGGGGAGGAGAAGAGGGGAGGAGGGAAAGAGGGGGAGGAGAGGAGGAGGAGAAGGGAGTTGGGGAAGAGGGGGAGGAGAGGGGAGGAGGGGGAGGAGAGGAGAGGAGGAGGAGGGAAAGAGGGGGAGGAGAGGGGGAGGAGAGGGGAGGAGGGGAAAAGCAGGATGAGCCACAGTTGTGAGGGCCTGCATGTGCATGCTTTGATTTTATTCTTGTTATATTATTAATAGGGCTGTCAAGTGATAAAAATATTTAATCGCAAACGAGTTAATCTGTTAAAATGTTACCCCAATAAATGATTAAAAATAAACATTAAAAGGGTGGACTTAAGAACTTCAAATAGACCTAACTGGATGATAATGTCCATATAACAAGTTCAGATGGAACACAACTTAAATTGTTTTTATTCACTCACAAACTATACTGCTTTAGCTATAATAAACATTCACAAAATTAGACTTTTGGAATATAAAATAAATTTAAGACATGTTGGCTCATAGCCTACTACGATATCCTGCTCCATAATATTCAAATCTCACTCAAACATACTTCAGATACTTAACCAATCACAGATTGACATTATTATTGAACAATACAGTTTCTATTTTGTTGAACCCAGTCAGCTGCTCTCTTCTTTTGAGAGTGTTGTCTGCCATATATTACCAGAGCGAACTCTGCTACTGCTACCGCTACGCTGCTAACTCTGCTACTGCTACCGCTACGCTGCTAACTCTGCTACTGCTACCGCTACGCTGCTAACTCTGCTACTGCTACCGCTACGCTGCTAACTCTGCTACTGCTACGCTGCTAACGTTGCTGCTGCTACTAGCTGTGTGCTTTGCTTGCATATGATAGTTTAGGCTGGAAGTACTCCAGTGATAACTAAACTCAGCCTGACAATCAGTACACACAGCCTTAGTTTTGTAAACCGAGCCATCGTGCAACTTTTTGAAGAGGAACTTCCCATCTAAAAGCCCTCTCCATCATTCAGCTACCGTTGGCAGTCGAAGTCATGTGACGACAGGTGATTTTCAGGGTCAAAAAGAAATCTGCGGTAACTGCACTATTTTTTGGTCCTTAGCATGGTTGAGGTCTTAGCATGGTTGAGATGTTAGCATGGTTGAGGAGTTAGCATGGTTGAGGAGTTAGCATGGTTGAGGTGTTAGCATGGTTGAGGAGTTTGTATGGTTGAGATGTTATCATGGTCAGGTGATAGCATGGTTGAGATGTTAGCATGTTTGAGGTCTTGGCATGGTTGAGATGTTAGCATGGTTGAGGTGTTAGCATGGTTGAGGAGTTAGCATGGTTGAGGTGTTAGCATGGTTGAGGAGTTAGCATGGTTGAGGTGTTAGCATGTCTGGGTTCCTGAAGACATAACACATCTTGACAAGAGTAATGACCAGTTTGGACACAGTGGTACTGCAGTTTCTTAAGAGGACGGTGTTTTAATGTACGTATTTCTCATTCACGCATGCCACATGTGATGTAATATATTAAAAACCAAATACGAACCTTAATAAATATTTCCTAATTTTAAAACGTATTGCTGATGATCATGCATAACAGGACATTGTGTAAATGATTTTGATGTTTGCCTCGATAGGAGACCATGTGTTGTATTTTCTTAGACATCATTTCTATAAAAAAAAATATGCACCAGCTCAACATCCATCCATGAAGATATCCAGATGTTACTAAGATCCAGACTAACGTGATTCTACAGTCTTCCTTCTCTATCCTCCTGCTTCAACAGACCGCTCCTGATGGCCTCCTTGTTCCGGAGCCTCATGGTTCCTCCCAAGCGCTGCTTTTTCTTCATCCTGGCCGCCTCCTCGTCCTCCTCGTCACCCCAGACCCAACCCACCACCGCCTCCCACAGGGGCCTGGTAGGCTGGGGCACACACACAGTAGTTTAGAATGTAGTCGTGTGCAGCAAAGTAGCATCAAGCGGTAAAGATTTCTAAGTAACAAAGTAAAATTCAATTGAACTAAGTTGTTGTGATTATGAAGTAACTAAGTAAGAATTAATAAGTAACAGGTCTGTAAGTGAGTAAGAAGATGTGAGGTGTGTTGGTACCTGAGCAGCGACGCCCTCCTCCAGACCGCCCCCCCCTAGCAGGCCTGTCTGCTCCAGCACCGAGCCCAGCGCCTCTGCAACAGCACAGAGCACACCTCACTACCTCCAGAGCACACCTCACTACCTCCAGAGCACACCTCAATACCTCCAGAGCACACCTCACTACCTCTAGAGCACACCTCACTACCTCCAGAGCATACCTCACTACCTCTAGAGCACACCTCACTACCTCTAGAGCACACCTCACTACCTCTAGAGCACACCTCACTACCTCCAGAGCACACCTCACTACCTCCAGAGCACACCTCAATACCTCCAGAGCACACCTCACTACCTCTAGAGCACACCTCACTACCTCCAGAGCATACCTCACTACCTCTAGAGCACACCTCACTACCTCTAGAGCACACCTCACTACCTCTAGAGCACACCTCACTACCTCCAGAGCACACCTCACTACCTCTAGAGCACACCTCACTACCTCTAGAGCACACCTCACTACCTCTAGAGCACACCTCACTACCTCTAGAGCACACCTCACTACCTCCAGAGCACACCTCATTACCTCTAGAGCACACCTCACTACCTCCAGCACAGAGCACACCTCACTACATTTACATTTACATTGATACGATCCCTGTCCTCCATATTACCAAACCCTGACCCTGCTTGTGTCAGTTACCCACCGTTAACCTCGTTGACCCCAGAGCTGACCAGCACCAGCAGGAGGGCCAGAACCAGGCAGCGGTTCAGGGTCAGCCCCCTCCAGGGACTGGCAACCTCACTCAGACTCTGGAGAGACAGGAGACGCTCGTACGACACTGGGGGAGAGAGGAGAGGGGGGAGGATGGAGAGAAAGAGAGGGATCTCACTGGACTGATATTCCACTGTAAGGCTGTGAAATGCAGGAGAGAGTGTTGTACAAGTGTTTTACTTTAGTTTCCCTGCCGGCTCCAAGTGTGTTCTGGGTCGTGTCCTGCAAGATCAAACAGAAACAGTCAAATCCAATGTCTCAGAATCATTATCTGCTCCTGCTGTTGCTTGAGCAGTCAGCTGCAACACGTGAGGCGTCTGCTCAGCTGGGCCATCCCATAATAACACGGTCAGAAATAGACCTGGGAGCCAACAGGCACCGCAACAGTGCTTCCTCCTGTTTGTTTTAAAGGAATTTAACTTAATATCCTCACAGAAAAGACAGAAAATAAGACCTACCTTGCAGAACCTTGCTTTTCTGGGAAGGGAGGTATTGTGGTGTTGGTACTGGGGTTGGTGCTGGGGTTGGGGCTGGGGTTGGGGCTGGGGGCGGGACTGGGGGCGGGGCTGGGGGCGGGGCTGGGGTGTGAGGTGTTCCTGACAGACACACACAGCTGAGCAACGAGAAACAAAAAGGTCCTTAGATACACACACTTGTGGATATTTAGGGTTAGGGTAGACAGACAGACAGACAGACAGGCAGACAGGCAGACAGACAGACAGACAGACAGACAGACAGACAGGCAGACAGACATGTAGACATGCAGACAGGGTTATATGGATAAATGGATATTTAGGGTTAGGGTAGACAGACAGACAGACATGTAGACATGCAGACAGGGTTATATGGATAAATGGATATTTAGGGTTAGGGTAGACAGACAGACAGACATGTAGACATGCAGACAGGGTTAGATACACACACTTGTGGATATTTAGGGTTAGGGTAGACAGACAGACAGGCAGACAGACAGACATGTAGACATGCAGACAGGGTTATATGGATAAATGGATATTTAGGGTTAGGGTTATATGGATAAATGGATATTTAGGGTAAGGGTTATATGGATAAATGGATATTTAGGGTTAGGGTTATATGGATAAATGGATATTTAGTTGTTAACAACAACAGTGGAGTAATGCTGTAATAACACTAATAACACTGCAATAACCGTGTAAAAACTGTAACAATAATGTACTAACAACATCCTATTGATCATGTCACCAAATACAGATTACAACTAAACTAACAAACCCTATTTGAAAATAAAGTCAAAAGTCCAGATATTTGTGAAAAGAATGTCAGAAGTGAAAGAAACATTTTGTCAGAAAAATAAATAGTGAAGTAAAGTACAGATACCAAATACATCTAAAGTAAAGCAATGAAGTATTTGTACTTCCCATCTCTGTTGTGTGTGTGTGTGTGTGTGTGTGTGTGTGTGTGTGTGTGTGTGTGTGTGTGTCACCATAGTCAGAAGAGAAAGGAGCCTGTTGTCACTGTATCCAAGCACTCACCTGGTTGATACAGTGTTGGTTGCCATGGCAGCTGTGAGTGTGACGCAGGTACCTCTGCCCACGTGCACGCTCCTGTTGCCCTCTCCCTCCACTCAGCCAGGGCGAGGCTGACATGACAAGATGCTGCCATGGCAACTGTTGGCTGCATGCGTCTACATGTCATGTAATGAAGTCTCTCCACCTTCTATCATCTATTTCTATCTTTCTCTCTCCCCCCCGAGTGAATATGTTACCCCCCCTCCCCCCCGAGTGAATATGTTACCCCCCCCCCCCCCCCCCCGAGTGAATATGTTACCCCCCCCCCCCCCCCCCCCCCCCCCCCCCCCCCGAGTGAATATGTTACCCCCCCTCCCCCCCGAGTGAATATGTTACCCCCCCCTCCCCCCCGAGTGAATATGTTACCCCTCCCGAGTGAATATGTTACCCCTCCCCCCCCCCCCCCCCCCCCGAGTGAATATGTTACTTACTGAGTATGATAGAGGCTGGGTTACAGTAGAGGCTGGGGTACAGTAGAGGCTGGGGTACAGTAGAGGCTGGGGTACAGTAGAGGCTACCTGCAGTAACCAGCAGGCAGCAGTAGGGGGCTCTCACAGCCAGCAGTTCTGCTTCACACTGGCTGAAGGCTGAGAGGTTGGATGCTGTGTTAGGTGTGTGTGCTGTGTTAGGTGTGTGTCCTGTGTTAGGTGTGTGTGCTGTGTTAGGTGTGTGTCCTGTGTTAGGTGTGTGTCCTGTGTTAGGTGTGTGTGCTGTGTTAGGTGTGTGTCCTGTGTTAGGTGTGTGTGCTGTGTTAGGTGTGTGTGCTGTGTTAGGTGTGTGTGCTGTGTTAGGTGTGTGTGCTGTGTTAGGTGTGTGTGCTGTGTTAGGTGTGTGGTTTTTGTGTGTGTGGTGGGTGTGTGTTCTTCATGATTGTAGCGAGGGTTGGGGAAGTGAAGGGAGTCACAGGGCCATGATCACAATATACAGTGTGACCGGCTGCATGTCTACATGTCTGCCTGCCTGTCTGTCTGTCTGTCTACATGTCTGTCTGCATGTCTACATGTCTGTCTGTCTGCATGTCTGTCTGTCTACATGTCTGTCTGTCTGCCTGTCTGCATGTCTGTCTGTCTGCATGTCTGTCTGTCTACATGTCTGTCTGTCTGTCTGCATGTCTGTCTGTCTGCATGTCTGTCTGCATGTCTGTCTGCATGTCTGCATGTCTGCATGTCTGTCTGCATGTCTGTCTGCATGTCTGTCTGTCTACATGTCTGTCTGTCTGCATGTTTGTCTGTCTACATGTCTGTCTGTCTGCATGTCTGTCTGTCTACATGTCTGTCTGTCTGCATGTTTGTCTGTCTACATGTCTGTCTGTCTGCATGTCTGTCTGTCTGCATGTCTGTCTGTCTACATGTCTGTCTGTCTGCATGTCTGTCTGTCTGCATGTATGTCTGTCTACATGTCTGTCTGCCTGCCTGCCTGTCTGTCTGTCTGCATGTCTGTCTGTCTACATGTCTGTCTGCCTGCCTGTCTGTCTGTCTGCATGTCTGTCTGCATGTCTGTTTGTCGGCATGTCTGGCTGCATGTCGGCCTGTCTGTCTGTCTGTCTGCATGTCTGTCTGTCTGCATGTCTGTCTGCATGTCTGTCTGCCGGCCTGTCGACCTGTCTCTCTTTTTCTCGACCCCCCCCCCCCCCCCGCCCAATTCCCCTCAGGGCTCCCTCATCCTCAATGAACCCTCCGCCCCCACACAGAGGAATGCAGGGGGAGGAGGCGGGGGAGGAGGTTGACAAGATGTGTGTTGAGACATGATGTCCTGAATCTGTTCAACATACACTGACATACACATACACTGACATAAACACACACACAAACATACACACACACACTAGCATACACACACACAACCACAAACCTAACTACACGCACACGCACACACACCAGGGCAGCTGAGGGCAGGAGGTGGAGCAGGAAGAGATTGTTGCTCAAGAGCAGACAGGTGCTGGTGACACACCACATCCGTGACACACACACGCACGCACATGCAGACACACAACATATCATGACATAACATGTAACAAACACACCCTAACCCTAACCCATGCATTTGGGGTTTAGAGGCCTGTGTGTGTGAGCGGGCAGTGAGTGTACCACTTCCTGATTCCAAGGTTGTTAGATCACCTCCTTCTATCCATCCATCATTCCCTTCAACCCTCCATTTATCCATCATTCTATCCCTCCATCAGTCCCTCCCTACCCCCTCTATCCATTCCTTTACCCCTCCTTCCCACCTCCTCTTTTAACCCACTCCCCATTTTCTTCAGGAACAAGGGGGGGGCTTACAGTAAGACCATGTCAAATGAGCTATGTGCAGACAGACCTGCCTGGAGAGGAGAGGGGAGGGGAAGAGAGGGGAGGGGAGGGGAGGGGAGGGGAGGGGAGGGGAGGGGAGGGGAGGGGAGGGGAAGGGAAGGGAAGGGAGGGGAGGGGAGGGGAGGGGAAGGGGAAGGGGAGGGGAGGAGAGGCGAGGAGAGGGTAAGAGAGGAGAGGAGAGGAGGGGAGAAGGGGTAGGAGAGGGGAGAGAGGAGAGGGGAGGGGAGGGGAGGGGAGGAAAGGAGAAGAGAGGCGATGAGAGGGTAAGAGAGGAGAGGGGAGGAGAAAAGAGGAGGAGAGGAGAGGGGAGGAGAGGAGGAGAGAGGGGGGGGTAAAGTTAGTGATCCTCCTGTTTCATCCTCTGACTCACAGTCCTCCAGCCCCCAGAACTGGGCCATGAACAGACACACACATATGCATATCTACAGTCAGTATAGAAAGAGGAGAGAGACAGAGGCAGCAGGTCAGTCTAAAATAAGAGGCAGCAGGTCAGTCTATAATAAGAGGCAGCAGGTCAGTCTATAATAAGAGGCAGCAGGTCAGTCTATAATAAGAGGCAGCAGGTCAGTCTATAATAAGAGGACTAGGGATATCCTGTCTGCTCACACATGAATCAGTAGAACAAACCAGGGGGATGATCTACTGGAGGAACCCCTCTCCCTCTATATACCCCCCCTGCCCCCTCCCCCTCTATATATCACCCCCCTTTCTCTCCCATACAGCTTCTCGATGGTTGCTAGGTTACAGCACTCGCAGTCGGGCATATGCTGAAGGTGCTTGAGACTGAGCTGATGAGGGAGGGAGGGAACAGTCTCTCAGCACTGAATATACACACCTCTTTCTCTGTCTGTCTTACTTTTCCACACGCTCATTGTGGTTTGTTGTGAGTGTGTGTGCGTGTGCGCGTGTGTGTGTGTGTGTGTGTGAGAGAGAGAGACGTAACACTGGCCCAGTGAGGCTCACACTTGGAATCATTTAGTGAGAATGTGGTGTGTGGGAGGAGAGGAATGTGAGCCCAGATAGAGGAGAGAAAGTGAAAGAATAACAGCAGAGAGAGAGAGAGAGAGAGAGAGAGAGGGGAAGAGAGACAGGAAGAGGATGAGAGAGAGGAAGAGAGAATGAGAGAGAAAAGGAATCTGGGAGAGGGAGAGAGAATAAGAGAGAGAGGAAGAGAGTATGAGAGAAAAAGAGGTTGGGAGAGGAAGAGAGAGGGGGAGAGCAAGTGAGAAAGACAGAGAGGAGGAAAAGAGGGGGGAGAGAGAGGCAGAGAGAAGGAGAGAGAGGAAGAGATGGAGAGGGGAGAGAAATACAGAGGCAGAGAGAGGGAGAGGAAAGAGAGAGACAGAAAGAGAGAGACAAAGGGCAGGGTGAGTGGGAGGGTGAGAAAGAATGGAGGGATGGAAGGAGGAACGTGCCACCTGAGAGACAGGCGAGTGGGAGAGGAGAGGGAGGAGTTGAACAGAGGGCACAGAACAGGGAGAGAAAAGAAGAGAGAGAGAGGCAGAGAGAGGGGAGGGGAGAGAAGAAGAGAGAGAGAGGCAGAGAGAGGGGAGGGGAGAGAGAAGAAGAGAGAGAGAGGCAGAGAGAGGGAGGGAGAGAGAGAAGAAGACAGAGGCAGGGGGAGGGGAAAGAGAAGAAGACAGAGAGGCAGAGAGAGGGGAGGGAAGAGAGAAGAAGAGAGAGTGAAAGGAAAGTGCTGCCCACTCTCTCCCCAATGTTCTCTAGAAGACTGCTGCAGGTCTGACTACGGGGCAACATCTATTCATATCACCATGCAGCCCCCACACACACACACACTGCAGCTGACAGCAGTGTGTGTGTGTGTGTGTGGGCAGCAGTTTGGTTAAACAAGTTGAAGCTACCCTCACCGCGTTATTTGTTCTCCTTTCACAAGCTGTCACTACCCCCTCTCTCCTCCACCTCTCTCCTCCTCCCTCCTCCTCCACCTCTCTCCTCCTCCTCCTCTCTCCTCCACCTCTCTCCTCCTCTCTCCTCCTCCTCTCTTCTCCTCCTCTCTCCTCCCCCTCTCCTCCTCCTCTCCTCCTCCTCTCTCCTCCTCTCTCTCCCATTCCCCACACCTCTCTTCTTGTCTCCTTACCCACGCTGCCAATATAAACAGGCCTGTTTAAGTATCTTTCCTTTCATTGTCTGTGTGTGTAGATGAGCTATGCTGCTTCAGGAAACACTGAGGACAACAGACAGTCAGGTTGCACAGTTAAATACTGACTAGCCAATCGTCAGCCATCAGGCTAGTCATCGACCCTGAAAGAGCCTACATCTTCTTGTACAGCCACACACACACGCACACTCTCACACACACACACACCACACACACTCAGGGTCAAGAGAGGTGAGAGTTCATGCTGCCTGGTCAGGGGTGGGTCTTAAGGGTCAACTGACCAGTTCATTCTAACAGCTCTACACACAATACCACAAACACACTCTCTCTCTCTTTCACACACACTCTTCCACACAAGAGCTCCATATAGAAGAGAAAATACTGAGAAACCAGACCATCACTCTGACTCGAATTCTGACTCTGATATTTAGAAACCAGACCATCACTCTGACTCGAATTCGGACTCTGATATTTAGAAACCAGACCATCACTCTGACTCAAATTCGGACTCTGATATTTAGAAACCAGACCATCACTCTGACTCGAATTCGGACTCTGATGTTAAGTATTGCAGCTATACTATTATTTAAAGGAAAACATTTATTTGCTGTCATAAATCAAATCCTTGTTTGCTTCCAGTAAACTTTAGCCTGACAAGCACTCTCACCACACACACACACACCACACAAACAGAGTCCTGTCGCCTGTCGGCCTTGGTATGTAAAATGATCAAGATTTGAATATGCAAATTCAGAAATCTCCTATAGGCTGTGAGGGGGAGGGGCTTGACACCAGCAGAACATTCAGGCCATGGCTGGGGCTTCACGTGTGTGTGTGTGTGTGTGTGTGTGTGTGTGTGTGTGAGGAGACAGAGAGAGACAGAGACAGCTTAGAGATTTGAAGAGAACATGTTTCATCCTGTATGTCTTTCTATGTCTCGACGGCACATGGTGCTTTAAGCAGCCCCTATAGAAAGCACCCTACACACACACACACACACACACACACACTCTAGAATCTGCTCTAGTGCTGGAGACAGGCTTTTCATGAGAGGGTTAAGAAGCTTTTGAACAGTACACACAGGTATGTCAGTTGTTGTCAGTCATCACACCATGTTAAAAGTGATTCATGAATAGTTGTTGCCAGTCATCATCAACAGTGTCTGGGTGGGCGTGAGCATGCACACACACCTCTGAGAGTGAGGACAGGTTTTGACTGAGGGAAGGAAGACCAAAACATGTTCTCTGAAATCAGAAAGAGGTGTTATGTTCCCAGCCAGCCAGTCAATCAGCCAGCCAGTCAGCCAGGATACATGGGAACAGGCAGCTAGCCAGGCAGGCAGGTTAGCTAACTGCTGTTTCCTGAACATCTGCTAGGTACCTTTGTAGACTAACACCACCCTCCATACTGCACACTAACACCACCTTCCATACTGCACACTAACACCACCCTCCATACTGCACACTAACACCACCCTCCATACTGCACACTAACACCACCCTTCCCTGCAGCTGTGTCAACACACACACACACATACAGACAGAGACATCTGTACAATAGCTGAGTGGAGAGACCAGGGATCAGTCCTCTGTGTGTGCACGTGTGTGTGCACGTGTGTGTGCATGTGTGTGTGCATGTGTGTGTATGGTATATCTGGGTGTGTATGTGGTATGTGTAGTACATGTGTGTGTGTATTAGGAAGCTAGCCCTCAGTGGTGACAGTTATGTAGATGGCCTAGCCAGACCCCATTGATCTGCTGCTGATAAATCTGCAGATCCCACATGGGGCCGGGCAACAAACTACATTTCCACCTGGCTTGTTGGTCCTAACCCGGCTTGTTGGTCCTAACCCGGCTTGTTGGTCCTAACCCTAACCTGGCTTGTTGGCCCTAACCCTAACCTGGCTTGTTGGCCCTAACCCGGCTTGTTGGTCCTAACCCTAACCTGGCTTGTTGGCCCTAACCCTAACCTGTCTTGTTGGTCCTAACCCTAACCTGGCTTGTTGGTCCTAACCCGGCTTGTTGGTCCTAACCCTAACCGCTTGTTGGCCCTAACCCTAACCTGGCTTGTTGGTTCTAACCCTAACCTGGCTTGTTGGTCCTAACCCTAACCTGGCTTGTTGGCCCTAACCCTAACCTGGCTTGTTGGCCCTAACCCTAACCCGGCTTGTTGGTCCTAACCCGGCTTGTTGGTTCTAACCATAACCCGGCTTGTTGGCCCTAACCTGGCTTGTTGGTTCTAACCCGGCTTGTTGGTTCTAACCCGGCTTGTTGGTTCTAACCCTAACCTGGCTTGTTGCCAGGCAGACTAGAGCAGACAGAGGTGAGGCCCCACAACAGTCCAGACACCCTGTTGGAAGTCCAGCTGTCATCCACATCTCTCTCTCACACACGCACGCACACACACACACACACACACACACACACACAAATGCCTGCTCTCTGCTGTCAGGTCACAGAAGGGTCTGTGCGTCTATGGGCATGCTTTCCTGCCCTGCTCCACGTCAGCCAATCACATAATCTCCCCGTTATGGAACCAATGACGCGTCAGGAATGTAACCAGAGCGGCGTGGTGACAGATGATCCCAGAGCGGTGATGTTCCGGTGGGCCGGAGGTCGTGTGTGTGGAGGTAATGACTGTGTGTCTGTGGAGTGTGTATGTGTGTAGGGTGTGTGTAGGGGGAGGGGTGTGTATGTGTGTGATGTGAGTGTAGGATGTGTGTGTGTGTCTGTCTGTCTCGTCCATGTTAACAGAGGAAGACAGTTAAAGGCCCTAACCCTAACCCTTAGTTTTGCGCGTTCCCGTGAGAGCTAGTGGTGTCCCAATACTTTTTTGAGCTAGGGGTAGGGCTAAGACTAAGGGGTATACACCCCTTAAAACCAAGTAAGATCGGGAGCTTACTTGAAACCTAGGGCTATGTGAATACTGTGCGACCGGTAACAATGGCGGCCAGATCATCCAGAGAGTAAAAACGCTAGTTTGGTACGCTAATGTTACAGTGCTGACAGTCTCGCATTTCTCTGACTAGCATGTCTACAGTTTTAAGAAAACTCCATTAGCAGCGAATTTCGTTTGATATCAGTGCATAACACTACTTGCTTTGGAGATATCGTACGTGCTAGATGACGTACCCGTAACCAAGTGGCGTCCCATTTCTTAGGGATATGTAGCCCTTACCCCTCAGTTTCGAGGGCCAAGGGCTAGGGGTAAACTAAGGTCTAGGGGTAAGGGGTAAGGGGGAGTATTGGGATTGGCCCCAAAGTCTCTCTCTCACTCTCTCTCTCACTCACTCTCTCTCTCTTTCTTTATCTCTCATTCTCTCACTCACTGTCTCTCAGATGTCACCTCCACCAAGAGGGAGAGAAGTGGAGAAAGAGAAAGAGAGAGAGGGATGAGGAAAGCAGGAGTTGCTCTTTAGAGGTGAATGTTATGACAAGGCCTTGGTGAAACCTGTGAAACATGAGGAAAGAGTGGGGGAGAGGGGGGAGGAGGAGGGAGGAGGAGGGTAGAGGGTAGAGGGGGGAGGAGGAGGAGGGGAGAGGGGAGAGGAGTGCTACATGTACTTTTTAAATAATCATAACTTGCTCAATTTTCAACCGATCTTTAAACAGTTATATGCAGTGGCATAGCTACATCTCTGACGTTGATAAGAAACCAAACAGTTTAAAGATCTTAGCAAGTTATGGTTATTTACAAATGTGACTTGCTATTACAGTGAGCGAGTTCACTGTAGCAAGATGGCCGCCATGTGCCAGAACACACAGAGCTAGCTAACTCCTGCTACCAGAACACACAGAGCTAGCTAACTCATGCTACCAGAACACACAGAGCTAGCTAACTCCTGCTACCAGAACGCACAGAAAGCTAACTAACTCCTGCTACCAGAACACACAGAGCTAGCTAACTGATGCTACCAGAACACACAGAGCTAGCTAACACATGCTACCAGAACACACAGAGCTAGCTAACTCATGCTACCAGAACACACAGAGCAAGCTAACTGATGCTACCAGAACACACAGAGCTAGCTAACTCATGCTACCAGAACACACAGAGCTAGCTAACTCATGCTACCAGAACACACAGAGCTAGCTAACTCATGCTACCAGAACACACAGAGCAAGCTAACTGATGCTACCAGAACACACAGAGCTAGCTAACTCATGCTACCAGAACACACAGAGCTAGCTAACTCCTGCTACCAGAACACACAGAGCTAGCCAACTGATGCTACCAGAACACACAGAGCTAGCTAACTCATGCTACCAGAACACACAGAGCCAGCTAACTCCTGCTACCAGAACACACAGAGCTAACTAACTCCTGTTACCAGAACCGGAGGTGGCACCACAGGTCCAAAAGTGATGGGGCAAAATTTGGGAAATATCGGGGACCTTTCTTCGGGACCAGTCTATATTTTAATGAACAAGTCAACTTCTGTGTTCTATTTGTATTCTTTGTTAATTGACAATGGATAATTCTAAACATTCACATACATATGAGTAACTTAGTGGACACAATACACACAAGGCACGTAGAAAGTATAGTTACAGTTCATGATTGTACAGTAGGCTACATGCTAAATGTATGATTAGATTTTTTTCTCTTTGGGTCATGTGTCATCGTTTGGGTCATTGCTTCATCTATTTCCTTTGGCAAACAGATGTAATCAGTGAGCTCAAAATAATACCACCTACCTAGCTAGCTTTTAACGTGTAGCCTAGTAGCTAAAAATGCATACTCTGCATGATCATTTTATTGTGATAGGGACACGTTGAGGAAGTCTGACTTAGCTACCTTGCTTCTTTCCAATACAATCAAGGTTTTCGGAAACCATCTGCAACCGACTCGTTTTTAATAGTCTAGAGTTAGCAGCAATGAGTTGTTGAGAGGGGTGTTGGATGCTCTGTCTCTGGGGCCGGGTTGGGTGGGCTTTGTTATCGCTAACAGGGGGGTTGCTTTGAACGCAGCCAAATGTTGGTTGGCCTGACCAAATCTCACTCCAAGGTTTTTGAAAAGATGACAGCCCTGGAAACATGTTAATTGTGCAGCTAGTATAGGATCACTAAAGGTTTTGTTTCACTGTGTTTTAGCAGTTTACAAAATGTATGACGATTTTGATTCTTACGACATTTCATTTCTAGGGGACATAGTTCACCACAAAACTTGAATATAAAAAAAACGTGCAACAGATCTACTGTTGGCAAACATATCTCACCAGAAGTCGCTAGTGGTTGGAAAAATGTGAAACAAATTGCTAGTTTACGTGATGAGCTAAAGTATTGCGTCAACCTTTAGCTCTGTAGAAACTAAAATAAATAAATAAATACAGATCTAACACTAAACACAGGGAACTCTATAACACTAAGGTCAGGTCATTTAGTGCTCACACACTCACACACATTCTTTGGTCCATTAAAGACTCATGTTCAAACCAGGCAGGCTCATATTTCATGGCAGAGAGGGTCAGAGTTGAAGGCCCACAGCCAGACTGTTTCCTGCTCCCCCCTCCCAGGGTGGGACAGGTCAAAGTGGGGGTCTTAAATGGGCAGACCCCCAGGCTGAAGTAGAGAAGGTAAAATAGCAGGAGAGAGGACTGTCCAGGAGGCTGGAAGACCCAGAGAGGCCTGCCAGAAGCCTGGGGCTCCTTAACTCAACGCCCAGGAGAGGAGCTCATAAACCAGGCCACCACGGCCGGAAAGAGGGAGGGTTGACGGGGACGGGGACAGGGGTGGACGAAAAAGGAGGCCCTTGGTGGTAGCCTCCCCTCCCCCCCCTCCTCTCCCCTCCCCCCTCCCCCCCTCCTCTCCTCTCCCCTCCCCCTCCTCTCCCCTCCTCTCCCCTCCCCCTCCTCTCCTCATCTTCTCTCTCCTGCATGTTCCTCCTCTGCTCTCGCTCTTCCCTGAAGCCCTGGAGAGAAGCTGTCCCCCCTTCTCCTCCTTCCTACACACGTGCTTGCTTGTTGCTTGTAGTTGTCCATCGAGGCCGATGATGACGTCCACTTCTGATTTCACCGGTGGATTCTCTGATGACTGTACAGTCCTATTCTGGATCCACAGATTTTGTCACATGTGGGACATGTGTATGTGCTAGTGATAGTACTGGCAACCTTGGCTGTGTTTCCTCTACGCCTTCTTTCCCGCCTGTCCTGTCTCCTGGCTGTCCTGTCCTCCTCCAGCGCTTCTGTCCCGTTCCGGCACACCTGACGCCAGGTGTTACGGTCAGCAGCCAAGCCCTCCAGGTCCCCAGGTCTGATTTTACACCTCTTCAGTGCTGTTTTTATCTGATCTTTATAGCGCTTCTTCTGCCCCCCAGCAGAGCGTTGACCTTGGGCGAGCTGGCCATACAGCACTTTGTGAGGCAGCCGGTTGAGGGGCATCCTTATAACGTGCCCCAGCCATCGTAGCTGATGGTGGGTGATGGTGGCCTCAATGCTCTTACAGCCTGCTCTCCTGAGGATCTCAGTGTGTGGCACTCGGTCACGCCAAGTGGTTCCAAGCATGCGCTGGAGACAGTGGATGTGAAAATGCTCCAGGAACTTCACATGACGGCTGTAAGTGACCCAGGCTTCACAACTGTAGAGGAGGGTGGTGATGCAAACGGCTTGATACACAGAGATTTTTGTATGGAGATATAAGTTCTTGTTTTGAAAGACCCGGCGCCTGAGTCTCCCAAAGGCAGCTGATGCTTGTTGGATTCTGTTCTGGACCTCATCGTCGATGTCATTGTCCTCAGAGAGAATGCTCCCCAGATATTTAAATGATGGTACGACAGACAGATGCTTATCAGTGATGCTGAAGATGGGTGAAGTGGATGGGATGTTGTTGCTCCACTGACAGACTACCTCTGTTTTGGTGATGTTGATAGTCAGCCCCATCCTGCTGTAAGCCTTCACAGCTGCATCCAGGACAGCCTGGAGGTCTTGTGGAGTGTGAGCCACAAGAGCGCAGTCATCTGCATACTGCAGCTCGAGGACCCTCACTCTGTGCAGCTTGGTGGTTGCTTGCAGCCTTCTGATGTTAAAGAGATTACCATGTAGTCTGTAGACTACTGTCACCCCGCTGTTGTCCTCAACTTCCTTATGGAGAAGTTGGGTGACACATAGGAGGAAGATGTTAAAGACCACTGGTGCTAGTGCACACCCCTGCCTGACCCCTGTGCACACAGGGAAGGAGGCAGACTCTTGTCCTGCTATTGTCACTCTAGCATTCATACCATCATGAAACTGACAGAGGATGTTAACAAACTTGCTAGGGCATCCAAACCGGAGCAAGATGTCCCACAGTAGGTCTCTCTGCACAGTGTCGAAGGCTTTGGAGAGGTCAACAAAAGCCATAAACAGGTCTTGATGTTGCTCCCTGCACTTTTCCTGAAGTTGCCTGGCTGTAAAGACCATGTTGACTGTACTCCTGTTCTTTCCGAAGCCACATTGTGATTCTGGGAGCAAAGACTCTGTGATGTTGTCGAGTAGCCTCCGCAGCAACACCTTGGCCAGGACCTTACCAGCAACAGCAAGGAGTGATATACCCCTATGGTTGCCACATATTGTCTTGTCACCTTTGTTCTTGTATATGGTGACAATTTTGGCATCTCTCCATTGCTGTGGGATGTTTTCATCAGCCCATACTTTAATGATGATTTGATGCAGCGCTCTTGTACCGAGGTAACCACCCTGTTTTGGCAGTTCTGCAGGGATATTGTCAATGCCCAGAGACTTGTTTTGTTTCAGGGAGCGGATGGCTGACAGAACCTCCAGGAAGGTCGGAGGCTGGTTAAGGTTGTCAATCGGTGGAAGTTCAGGCAGTTGATCCAGGATGGTGTGATCTGCTTCAGAGTCCTGATGAATCAGGGTATTAAAATGTTCAGCCCACCTCTCCAGTACACTGCTCTGGTCTTTTAAGACTCTGAGCCCGTCTGCTGTTTTCAGGGGTGTAATGCAGTGGTTTGTTGGGTTAGGGTTAGATCAGAGAGATGAAGGAGGGACGTTGGCAGTGTCCTCCTCGCCCCTGGGAGCAAGCAGACATTATTTGGACTGAAATAGAATTATCAGTTTCTTGTAAACACTTTTGTTCGAATAATTGCGGTCCGACTACGATCCGATTGACACCCCGAGATAACTGGATCCGAGTCGGTTGATCATTCGGACATCGCATGCTTGTAAACGGTGAATTGGACTATAAACTGGACTCTGCGTCTTTGCGCATGCTTGAGATCCCGCCGCCCTCCCTCCCAGGTCGTGACCTGGAAGTCGAAAAAGACGGTAAGTTGTTGCTGCTGAGAGCCGGCCCGGCAGAAACAAACAAACAACACAAGTCAATAGTGCCACTAGCGCCTTTTGCATTCGCAGTACTCCTATCGTCATGATGCACAAAATGTAGAGGGACGTAGCTTCACCTTGCTCTCCGTTCGCCGTCTTTCCTGAAATGTTGATGATGTTGTTGGTAGTGGTGAAGAGGTCAATCAGAAGGTTGTTGGTTCGATTCCTGGTCTTGCAAAATGACATTGTGTCCTTGGGCAAGGCACTTCACCCTACTTGCCTCGGAGAGAATGTCCCTGTACACACTGTAAGTCGCTCTGGATAAGAGCGTCTGCTAAATGAATAAATGTAAATGTTACACACATACACACGTTTACACTCATAGGAGATAGAATGACTGTCCGAAACCTGAAACTAGCAACAACAAACAAGCACATCCTGAATGTGTGTGTTTATGGTACCTGGTAGAGTGAAGAGAGGTTAGTGCTGACAGGTAGGACCATGATGTTGCTGATGTTGAACTGTAAACTCTCAAATCTCCTCCACCCCCTCCTGTCGCACCGGCCCTGCTCACCAGGCTGCAGCAGAGGGGGGAGGGTGTGTGTGTAAGCATGGGGGTGTGTGTGCATGAGTACATGAGTGTATCTGTGTGTGTCAGTTACTGTTGACCCAGTCCCTGTGTTGTTATAAATAACCCTTGTCCTGTAATGATCAGCACCGACTCTGCGGGAAGCTTTTTAGCTGACTAGGAAGTGACCAGGAAGTGCCCTCTGACCAGGAAGTGCCCTCTGACCAGGAAGTGCCCTCTGACTAGAGAAGAGAGGCTGTTTTCAGTCAGCCCTGCTTCTGGGCTGGCCGGTGTCTGTCACCAGGAACAGTCTGTTCAGAGACTAGAGTGTGTGTCATCTTGGTTTCTATAGCAGATGACTGTTTGTTCTGAGGGATAAGTATGTGTGTGTGCGTGTTTTTGGTCTGACAGAAAGAGAAGTATGTGTGGGCAGTCTCACAGGGTTGGTGGTGAGGAAGGAGTAACGACAATTACAGCTGTTGTCCCTCTACACACACACACACACACACAAACACACACACACACACCTCTACACAGACAGGTAGGACACACACCTTAACACATATCTTAGGGTGGGGTCATAGCTTAGGGTGGGGGGTTGGGTCATATCTTAGGGTGGGGGGTTGGGTCATATCTTAGGGTGGGGTCATAGCTTAGGGTGGGGGGAGGGGTCATAGCTTAGGGTGGGGTCATAGCTTAGGGTGGGGGGTGGGGTCAATTTGTGGGAGACGTTTTCTAAGCAGAGGTCTCCAACACCTGTCACTGCTCTGTCATCGGGGGGGGGGGGGGGGGGGGGGTTGAGATGATTGTAGAGGCAGGAGGTGGATAAGGCTATGGTGGCCTCTTTGTGTGTGTGTGTGTGTGTGTAACCTCCCTCCCTTGTAGCTGTAAAAGGCTTTGCAGCACTCTGGGTTGACACACTGCAGAGCCACACACAGACACACACACACACACAGACACACACAGGCTGCCTCTATGAGCTGCAGCTGCCAGTCACTGTCACCCTGATCCAGAAATGACGCACACTTATACATACGCTGTTGTACACACACACACACACACACACACAGGCTGTGTTCTAGAAATGACGTCAAGACAACAGGAGAGGCTCAGCTTGCGCATGGTTTCAGTTTGTTACCATGGCAGCAATCCCACTTCCTGTCAGAGCTGAACTTCCTGTGTTCATTGAGACGTGTGTTTACAATACCATATACGGGCGTCACTGAACAATGAGCTGAGGGCTTCCCCTAAGTAAAACAAACACTGTTCAGGACACACACACACACACACAGACAAAATGACTTGTCCAGCTTTTTCAGCTACACCCATTTGCAACACAATTATCTGTTCTTCAGATGGAATGTAAATGTTTAGGCTGCTGGATGGTTGCTGTGGTAACAGGGACTGGAGTTAATGCTGCTAACTTGTCTTAGTAGACAGCTGACATCATGCTTTACTGTACTCTATTCTTTTCTGGTAACATTACACTGCAGACAAGCAGTAAGATAGGTCTCTCCCTCCATTTCTCTCTCTTACCTAAGGGCAGTGTGTGTGTGTGGGGGTTGATCACCTTTTCACTGAGCTTACTTACTGATGCTCTCTGGGTTAGGGTTGCAGAATATTGTGTTTAAGGAGAGACACATAACAGTCCAATGATTCACTCCAATGAACTCTACTGTACTGCTCTGGAGAGGAGTGTGTGGAGTGTGTGTAGGGAGAGGGAGCGAGGCTGAGGGAGTTTCTCTGTCTGCACAGTTCAGCTGTGAAAGATCAGCAGACCAGCTAGAAAGAAGATGAGAGAGAGGGGGGGAGAGGGGGGGAGAGAAGGTAGGGAGGAGTGCAACAGGGAACACATGACAGTTGTTTGAACCACCAACAGTTAAACCCTCTGTCCCCAGGTGAGCCTCTCTCTCTCTCTCCCCCACACACACACACACACTTGCCTTCCCCCTCTGATGTTTGATGAGCACCACATGAACAGACAACAGAACTTCCTGTTTACCTAGAGTCTATTTTAACCCTGACCTCTGACCCCTCCCCCCTGGAGCACAAGGCCATCTCGGGTGACGGGACAGCCCAGTGTCTGAGGGGGAGGGGAGAGGGGGGAGGTAGGGGGAGAGAGGGGGAGGGAGTGGGAGGGAGAGGAGGAAGAAGGAAGTGGGGTACAACTGATATCAGCTCCCAGCTGCAAAGATACACAGATCAGACAATGCATCTCTGCTGGGGAGATACCATGAAGAGATGACACCATGAAGAGATGACACCATGAAGAGATGACACCATGAAGAGATGACACCATGAAGAGGTGACACCATGAAGAGATGACACCATGAAGAGATGACACCATGAAGAGATGACACCATGAAGAGGGGACACCATGAAGAGGGGACACCATGAAGAGATGACACCATGAAGAGATGACACCATGAAGAGGGGACACCATGAAGAGATGACACCATGAAGAGGGGACACCATGAAGAGGGGACGGTGACTACAGTTCCAAACTTTCAGAGAGACACATACAACTGGACTGGCAGCTTTTGTTTTTTATTTATTACCTAAAAAAGAAAAAAAATCTATCACAAGTCACACTGAAATGTATTGCTTAAGAAAAAAATATATATTGATATCTTGTTTTGTACTTTTTTTTGCAGGGAAACTCATTTCCGTTTGACCAGGAGAGGGGGGGGGCATGTCCTGCCCCCCACTCAGAAAATACATGAAGAAAAACAGAATTCACAGTTACCATTTTGGTTTGATAAATTAACACACTCACACGTGCTACAGTCTCCTATAGCTAGACCTCTGGTCTGGACTCTCCTCATGGCTACAAGATAAAGAACTAGAGAGCAGGCAACGTGTATGATGAGTCCACCCCCCCCTCCTAATATTTCGTACTTTTTTTACATTTCTTTTTTCAATTTCACACAAATGTGAGGCACACACAGAGTATAGTTTATACATAGATAGAAAATTACGAATTAAATTAACGTTTTACATTTTTTTGATGAGGGGTTGGGGTGAAACTAGCAGAGGGTCAGGATGCTGGCAGTAAAGACTAACACAGTGGAGAAGGAGCGGTGAACAACATTAGATCTTATCCCACTATGTGCTTCAACCCCCCCAAGGAACTACAACCCCCATCACGTGAGGACTACAAAAGTGTGGCGACTTCCTGTGTCGGTCCAGAGTCGAGAAAGGATATAGTCTTTGCGTTTTAAGGCACAGAAGCCTTGACAAAATAGAGACTCCACCTGCTAACAGAGAGGCCCCTGAGGAGCAAAACCAACGCCCCCAGAGGTGAGCGGTAAGGCCACTTGAAACAGGATGAGGTTCTCTCTCTGCAGTCCCAAGGAGTGCAGTAGTGGTAGGGTTGGACACAGACCGACAGGGTCAGGGTTGCTTGTCTGTGTATCTAACTTTTAGCAGGACACAACAGGGCTAGCTCCAATAACATGAACTGACCAATGAGAAGCAGCCATTCATCACTTAGACGAACACTTCCTTCTCCCCACACACACCCACAAGCCTGCAGATGGGGTTAGTTGTTCCAGGCCTATCAGACTCGGGGGGGGGGGGGGGGGGGGGGGGGGGGGGGAATTATGTTTAGAACCATTTGTGGCTTCGTAACCATGATGAGTGAATGAATGAATGTATGAATGAGTAGATGGATGGATGAACACACTTCTCAGCGGATGTCTGTTTTTTCAAAACAGCAGATAGGAGGTTCAATAAAAAATATATTTTTCATATTTAGATTTTACATCCTCTGCAGCGTCCATGGATGCTGAGTAGATATCCTCTGTTCTGTCAAAGTACATCTCCTGTGAGTCAGTGCGTTATTAGCCCCACCCATTCCTGCACACAAGACCAGCTGTTCCATGATAATGTGCAAATCAACAACCAATCAGACCAGTTTGTGGAAACCTGAATGCTTTGTGAACAATGCTACATATTGAGTTTAATAATAATAATGATAATAGTTATGTTTCCATAGAGACAAGGTTAAGTATGAGTAGAAACCTCGCTCCCTGATGGAGGCTGAAAACAGAATGCCCAATGGGAGGGGTTGTACGCGAGGACACACCCCCAGGACACGCCCCCAGTCCACATGGTAACTAGTTTCCCTGGTAATTAGTCCACTTGGTAATTAGTCCGCCCAGGCGTTGACAGAGAGACGAGTTCCACACATCTAAAACATCCCTCGTTTCCCACAATCCTCAGCAAACGCGTCTCCGTATTCAGCAGTCCCCTCCGGCTCCTCCCCTTCTCCAGCCACACCCACTGCCCCTCGATCTGCCCCACCCCCTCAGGCCATGAGGAACTCAGTCTTCATGTCTGATTGGACGTCGGGTTTCCACAGTGCCTCGTCGTAGTCCAGATCCAGGGAGCCCTCACTGGATAGGCTGCTGTTGCTGTGGCTCCGCCCAGCCTTGCGGCTTGGCAGCCAATGGTAGGGTGCGCGCTGGTCACGCCGGCTCTTCCTCCGGACCCTCTTCTGTTGCATCAGCAGCTGCAGGCGCTCCACCTTGCAGCGCGTTGCCCGGTTCTCCGTTTGACGCACGCGGTCACCTGGGGAGGGGGGGAGGAGTCAGAACACTGGAGCTGGCACTGCGGATGTGTGCGTGGCTGGGTGTGTGTGTATATCTCCAGGTATATTTGTGTGTGCTTTTGTTTGGGGATGTGTGTATGTGTGTGGCCTGGCCTAATCTCAGCTATAAATACATGCAGGAGCTGTAAAGGAAGGAAAAGCCACAATCTATAATGTACTTCCATTAAGACTCGTCTCAGAAGGATATCATGAAATAACCCAGCGAAACGTCAATAACCCTCGTCTTGGTCTCTCTCTCTCTCACACACACACACGCACAGCAGGAGCTTTTAACGTGGATCGATGTCAAATTAAAAAGCTTTATTGATTAAACCTTAGCTGCAGAGCAGCCATCTCTCTCAGGGGACAGACTATTGGCTTTCAGGAGAAAATGCAAGCGAATGGAAATACTGAGAGAGGGAAAAAGAGAGGGATGAAAGGGGGGGGGAGAGTGAGAGAGAGTGTGCTTCTCCATTCTTTATGGCTGTAGCTTCCAAGTTTATTGACCCCCCCCCCCCCTTGTCTACCCTGAAGTCAAGAAGGGGAGGAGAGGGGGAGGAGAGGGGGAGGAGAGGGGGAGGGTTGAGGAATTCCTCCCCCGGGTGTTGGGGAAGGAATGGAGGTAGGTGGCAGTTTTTCAAATCAATAGTGCTGCGCTCTCTCTCTATATTCCTCTCTGTCTCCCTCTCTCTCCGTGTGTGTGTGTGTGTGTCACTACAAGAGCTGAGTAGAAGGACTGGACACAGCTGGCCTCCCGACTATGATTATAACAGCATCGCTATTATTAGGACACACACACACAGGGCATTGAGCAACATTACACTGAAAGACTAGAGAAGGAGAGTGTGAGGGGGGAGAGAGAGAGACCAGGCTGCACATGAATAATGCATTTCCACACACACACAGTCAAGGCCACTATCTTCTATCTGCAGTGGGAGAGCCCAGGTTTAACCCTCCCCCCTCCTCCTCCCCTTCCAGCCCAACAAAAGCCCCTCCTGGTGTCCACTATGAAGCTCAGACAAAGACCAGGGATAAGGAGGGATGGGGGGTTACCCAGCAGAGGAATTTAGCCCCCCCCCAGGTCTTTGTCTGACTCCTAACCAAAAGCCTTCCAGCCTGACTATGACAACCACACAGCACAGGCAACACCCCGTGTGTGTGTGTGCGTTAGCTCTGCCCTGGCTGCCCTGGCTGTCTGGCTGTCTGGCTGGCTGTTTCTTCCAGTGGAAATTCAGAGAAGGAGAAGAGTAGAGGAAGAGAGGAGGAGAGGAAGACAAAGAAAGAGGGCGAAGCTGGGAGGACAGTGAGAGGAGCATGGAGCTTCCCTGGGCTCGGCAGTGAGTGTGTGTGTGTGTGTGTGTGTGTACAGGGGGGACTCACCATGGGGCCTGTACATGTGTATCTGGCTCTGCACCAGGGGGTGTAAAGGGGGCGTGCGTGCGCTGGGGGGGGCGGGCGTGGCGGGGGCAGGGGGGCAGGGTGGGGGGGAGGGCGTGGCGTGCTGTCGGAGCTGGCTGAGAGACGGGGGAACCCCCTGGTAGTGCCGTGTAGCGCTGAGCAGGTCGTTGAGGATCTGGAGGATGGTGCTGATGTCACGACGAGGGCGCCCGCTGCTGTCCTGACAGTTAGGGTGCAGCGTGCCTGCAGGGGGAGGGGGGCACAGTTAGTAACCCTGGGGGGTTCTTGTTGCTGTGTGAGGCCTCAGATCCTGCCCTGCCCCTGGGGCCTGAGCACACCACGACACACATACGTATTCCTCCGCCAGGACAGCTAGTGCTCTCACCTGAGAAGGTTCCAGAGAACACTCCTGGGCCGTGGTTCACAAAGCTCTCGATGATGGCGCCGGGGGACCGAGAGGAGGAGCTGTTACCAGAGGTCTTAGTGCTGCAGCTGGGCTGGAGGGAGAAACACACATATTACACCCTGTTACACACACACGCACCCTGCTACATACACTCTCACACAAACTGGCTTTCAGGAGCCCATGTTGTAACTGACCTATCCCGTAACTAAGGCCTTGTGTAACCGAGGAGAGAGAACAGCACACCATGTACACAACCACACACACACTAACCCACCCAGCTACACACCATGTACACAACCACATCCCCCTTTAAACAACTATACACTAGTATCCACCTGTGAATTCCTGCAGGTACATTACTGTATCGGTCTCTAGGTCAGTTTCAGGTTTTGGTTGTGAGAGGTGTCTTACCTGGGGGCTGGAGGCTGGCGGAGGGGGCCTCTGGGGGCTGGGGGGGGCTTGGCGAGGGGACAGGAAGACACTCTGCTGGGGGAGGCAGGGAGAGGGGGGAGGGGGGGAGCTGTGTCTGGAGGTGGAGCTGTAGACAGGAGGGGCGTTTTGGTGTGTGGTGGGGGGCGGAGAGAGGAAGGCAGCGGGGGAGGGTGGGGGGGAGGGGGCAGGGTGGTGGGGCAGAGGCACTCGGGGTTGTCCAGAGCGAGGGGCCGCACCCCCTGAGGGAAGACCCGGGGCCTCCGCCCCCCCCCCGCCCCCCCCTGCTCTGAAGCCCCGCCCCCCCCACGGCCTGCTGGGACGCCAGCTGCAACTGCACGAACATCATGTGGTCTCCAACACGCAGTGCCAGTGTCAAGGGGGACCGGCCACACAGGAAGTCACTGACCTGCAATCAGGAAACGGAAATACTGCTGGGTCATGTGATCCTCCGAGGTAAAAATAGGCCACGCCCACACACGCACCACCTCCCGTCGTTGCCTCCCCTTTCTCCCTCCTCAACTCCCCTCACCCTCCCCCTTCCTCCCTCCTCGACTCTCCTCCCCCTCCAGTTGACAGACAAAGACAGTCCTGCAGGCTGGTCTGCCTGAAGGACAGGAAGCAGCATTCTGAACATTCTGAATGGCTGATTGTCCTGGTGAGGCGGGGGAGAGGAGGACTGACCATGTTAGGAGTGTCGAGAAGGAGAGCAGAGCCAAGAGTGTAGGCTTTGACCCTCTCTGGTCCTGACACACAGTCACACACACACACACAGAGCTTGGCTGAGGGACACACAGACGACAACAAGCCCTCTCTTGTCCAGTCATGTCCCTCCCTTCCTCTCCCCTCCTTTCTTCCGGCCCATCCTCCCTCTCTCCATCCTCCCTCTCTCCATCCTCCCTCTCTCCATCCTCCCTCTCTCCATCCTTCCATCCCTAAATACTCTACGTGGCCAGTGTTCAGTCCCTGCATCGAGAGGGAAAGGAGGGTTAGGAAAAAAGAGAGCGAGGAGGAGAGAGGAGACGCACACAGCGCAGTGTGTATGCTCTCTGTGTGCATCTGACTGACAGCTGTCATGAGAATGAATATTCAATTTCCCCACCCTAACCACACACACACAGCCAGGGGCCCCTAGAGGCGTGTGTGTGTGGGGGCTTTAAATCACACATTGGCGCTGGGCTGGTGTTTGTGTGTCGCGTGAAGGACAATGACACATCGCTGCATCTATGCTTGGGGGAGAGAGGGAGAGAGACAGGGCTATAGAAAGAGGGGGAGGTGATGGAGAGAGTGATAAAAGAGGGGGCAGAAGGAGAAAGAGAAGCATCTCCTCTCTACTGCTGGTGAAGATGATTACCTTCTCACCCCACACCACAGCCCCCCCAACTACACCACACACACGCATGCAAACACACACAAACCACAAGCACACACACACCTTTATTGTATTATTCATTCCTGGTTGTGATGTCTCAGTAGTTGAGTCACAGAGCCATGTTTAGAGTTGCTCGCCCAAACCAAACCCACATCGCCTGTCCGTGTGTGTGTGTCTGTGTGTGTGTGTGTCTGTGTTTTTCAACATGTGTCGAAATATCTCCTTTTAAGCCGTCTGCTTAATGTGGTCTTCAAATACACGCACACATACACAGAAAGCAGCCATGGTAATGTCCTCCTCATGCAGAGCTGACAGGGGACAGGCTGGGAGGGGACAGGCTGGGAGGGGACAGGCTGACAGGGGACAGGCTGGGAGGGGACAGGGCTGGGAGGGGACAGGCTGACAGGGGACAGGCTGACAGGGGACAGGCTGGGAGGGGACAGGGCTGGGAGGGGACAGGCTGGGAGGGGACAGGCTGACAGGGTTGGGGGTGGAGGACTGTCTTGAGCAAGGGGCTTTGTTGCTATGCAGCCACAGAGAAAGTATGACAAGAGGGAAATCCAGAAGGAGGGTTAAAGGAGGGGGAGGGGACCGGGGGGAGGGGATGGGGGGAGGGTGTCAGTGGAGATGGTGGCGATGAAATATTCAGTGACAGTATCCTTCTGGCTCCCACTCTCTCTCTCTGCCTCCCTGCTTCCCTCACACTCTCTCTCTGCCTCCCTGCCTCCCTCACACTCTCTCTCTCTCTGCCTCCCTCTCTCTCTCTCTCTCTCTCTCTCTGCCTCCCTGCTTCCCTCTCTCTCTCTGCCTGCCTGCCTGCCTGCCTGCCTGCCTGCCTGCCTGCCTGCCTGCCTCCCTCCCTCCCTCCCTCCCTCCCTCCCTCCCTCCCTCTCTCTCTCTCTCTCTGCCTCCCTGCTTCCCTCTCTCTCTCTCTCTCTCTCTCTGCCTCCCTCACTATCTCTCTCTTTCTCTGCCTCCCTCTCTCTCTCTCTGCCTCCCTGCTTCCCTCACACTCTCTCTCTGCCTCCCTGCTTCCCTCACTCTCTCTCTGCCTCTCTGCTTCCCTCACTCTCTCTCTCTCTGCCTCCCTCTCTGCCTCCCTCTCTCTCTCTCTCTGCCTCCCTGCTTCCCTCACTCTCTCTCTCTGCCTCCCTGCCTCTCCTCCCATCACTAGACTGGCAGGTTATTTATTGGAGTCCCAGTCACGACGCTTTGTGAGCTCAAAACACAACACACTCAGGAGACAATGACCGTCACGACACACACTTCAGATCTGCTGCATGACACACACACACATTCACTCTCTGCAGGTCTGCTGGATGGGGAGAAGATGGGTGAGAAGGGGGGAGGGGAGAAGATAGGTGAGGAGAAGCCAGTTCTCATGCCTCTACTTTCACTATTGATCACAGTGAGTCACACCACACTGAGTCACACACCAACACTGTACATCCCTCTAACACACACACACAGCTTCCAGGAATGGTATGCTAATATTGAGAGACCGGCCCATCTGTCATGAGCATCTGAACCGGCTTCCTGGAACTGATCTGACTACACACGCTGCCTCTGTGTGTGTGTCAGCGTGTGTGTGTCAGCGTGTGTGTGTCAGCGTGTGTGTGTCAGCGTGTGTGTGTCAGCGTGTGTGTATCAGTCTGGTACGTGCGTGTTAGTGTGTGTCCCGTAGGAAGGTCTATGGGGGTGAGGATGTGCCTAGGCATGCCCCCCCCTTCCCAGCCTGGCTCCCTGGAGACCAGACATAGGAGAGAAGGATTGTCTCTCTCCTGCCTCTCCCTCAGTGAGGATGCAGGTTCTTACCTGAGTCTCTGTTAAGCTCTCCAGAGCCTGCATGACGGACTGCTCTGGTCTGGAGGCCTGTGACTGGAGGGACACGCCTGTTAGTATTTACATTAGCGACACTGCTAAACAACGTTCCTCAACTCTGACCACCGGAATAAAACTACACACCTGCACCTGTGTAACATCACTACAACATGACTGTAGCATGTGGGTAGCGTGTGGGTAACGTGGGGGAGATGTGGGGTGACTCACCATGAGCCCAGCCTCCACTGTGGGTACCAGGGTTAGTCTGCTCCGGTCAGTCACACCCAGATCCAGCAGCCGGCCTGAACTCAGACGCCTGGAAGAGGACACAGGGTTAGAGACTAGGCTGAGAGGGAGGGGAGAGAGACACCAGGCTGAGAGGGGGGAGAGAGAGACACCAGGCTGAGAGGGAGGAGAGAGAGACACCAGGCTGAGAGGGAGGAGAGAGAGACACCAGGCTGAGAGGGAGGAGAGACACCAGGCTGAGAGGGAGGAGAGAGAGACACCAGGCTGAGAGGGAGGAGAGAGAGACACCAGGCTGAGAGGGAGGAGAGACACCAGGCTGAGAGGGAGGGGAGAGAGACACCAGGCTGAGAGGGAGGGGAGAGAGACACCAGGCTGAGAGGGAGGAGAGAGACACCAGGCTGAGAGGGAGGAGAGACACCAGGCTGAGAGGGAGGGGAGAGAGACACCAGGCTGAGAGGGAGGAGAGAGAGACACCAGGCTGAGAGGGAGGAGAGAGAGACACCAGGCTGAGAGGGAGGAGAGAGAGACCCCAGGCTGAGAGGGAGGGGAGAGAGACACCAGGCTGAGAGGGAGGAGAGAGAGACACCAGGCTGAGAGGGAGGAGAGAGAGACACCAGGCTGAGAGGGAGGGGAGAGAGACACCAGGCTGAGAGGGAGGGGAGAGAGACACCAGGCTGAGAGGGAGGAGAGAGAGACCCCAGGCTGAGAGGGAGGGGAGAGAGACACCAGGCTGAGAGGGAGGAGAGAGAGACACCAGGCTGAGAGGGAGGAGAGAGAGACACCAGGCTGAGAGGGAGGAGAGAAATGCTGTGCAAATACATGAGTTTTGGGTACATATACCCTGTGTGTGTGTGTGTGTGTGTGTGTGTGTGTGTGTGTGTGTGTGTGTGTTTGACTTGCATTTCTCACAAACACACACTCTGCAGACATGAAGCCAGACTTCAAAACCTTTTTCTAAAACTAAATCAGTGTGCGTCTCGTATTGATTGTGTCGGCATATTTCGTTTGGAGTTCAGGGTTGACTGTGTTCTGTGGGTTTCTGGGCACCAGAGAGAGCTGGGTGTCTGAGCGTGTCAGCGGTTCTGAGTCACCAGGCATGCAGGGCAGCCCCACCCAGGGCAGCCCCACCCAGGGCAGCCCCACCCAGGGCACCGCACCAGCTGTAACCCCATCCAATACACAATGCCTGCTGCCCTGTGCAATAAAACCAATAGACCAGAAGCGGATGGACAGACAATCAAACACACCTCAACATGTTACTTTTGGAAACACATTCCTCCAGGAGAGAGCAGTGATATGAGGTGCAGTTTATATAATAAGAAATCTAATATTAATGTAGCATTTCAACCTGTCAGATGCCCCAGCCACTAAGCTGTACCCAGGCAGGGTTCAACTCTGCAGAGATCGGGTAACCTGACCAGACGTAGGCGTCAGCAGGCTAGTCGTCTACATGCCTCACCTGAACATTCCTCAGTAGAATGATATTCTTGGTATATTAGTCTTAGTGTTGCTAAGACTATCTCATGTAGGATCAGGTTTGGACAGGCCATGAGGGAACCTCAGGAGGACCAAAGAATTCCAGCGTGTCTTTAGCTGGTAGAAATGTCACCTATGAACAGGGTGTCCTGGGTGTGTTGAGGCAGACTGTTGACACAGTTTGGGCCTCCTGCAGGCAGATCACATACTGTTCTCTACAGCTGAGAGACGTCACAGTCTTACCTGCCTTATCTCCCTACCTGCCTCACCTACCCTGCCTGTCCTACTATCTGCCAGCCTTGTTTTTCTACCTGCCCTGCCTCACCTTCCCTGCCTCCCTTTCCGCAGCGCCGCGAAGCCCTGACTCCACCAGGCTAAAGGGACCGCGTGCAGAGCTTTAACGTGAAACAACGTGACCCCGCAGCAGAACAAAGAGGCTCGCGCTCCCGGCTGTTCGGTCAGCTATTCGGACGCGAGAGGGGTTTAAAAACGTTTTTCAGGTTTTTAGGGGATGAAGTGGCCTGAAGGCGATTGCTCCAGCGCCGGTGGCTAAGGAGGATTTAAAACAATGCAGCCAGTGACAAAGACCTCCCTCCCCCTTCTCCTTTGTCATTTAACGCAGGACAATCCGATTCAATTGGAAACCCGCTAATATCTCAGTTTCGTTATTCAGAAAAGAACTATTTGGACACACCTTTGTAAAGCATTGTTTAGCTGTAGCCATCGTGACTAGGAGCGTAATGAATTGTCGATAATAGCTCCAGTGTTTCGGAGAGTTATCCAGGCCAGCTGGGAAGGGAGGCCCTCTGACTCAAACAGAAACCAGTGTTCGTGTTGGCTGAACAGTTGGCGTTAGGGCTAGCTCCCCATACAGCACGGGCTATCCCGGGACAGCTAACAAAATATCCTGTAGCTTCGAACACAATCCACATCCTAACTACCGTCAGAATGGGGGTATTTGTAGCCTAAACTGAGGTGTTTTTGACGACTAGAGCTGCAGCGTCACTGTTGAAAACCACTGTGCTTCTCTCTGTATCTCGATTGTGTGTTGATTGCATTTGATCCATATCACACAGGAATTCAATCATTGATATTTACACATAAATAAACGCGACAGTCTCCAGGCTGGCTCGTCAATATGAACCCTGACCAGCGTGTAACGGTGCATCGATACAGTCAATACCCGGTGAGCTTTCTGTGGGTCTAGAGCCCTATTGTGTTCCACCACACAGTTGTCATTGTACGCAGCTACATTGGAGCCAGGGTGAACATCGCGTGCATACACCGCATACATACACCGTCCTGCACGCTGTGGATGTGTGTTTACAGGGTCACTCACGTCTCTTTGTGCAGAAGGGCGAGTCTCTCTTTTGGTATTTTCAGCCTCTGGGAGAGCCGTTTCTTCAGGCCCTCCACGGTCTCCTCCTGCGGTAGTGACAGCTCGAAGCGCGTGCCGGTGGTGGAGTGGATATACACGTTCATGGAGGGCTCGCTGGGCACGGCCTCGCAGGAAGGACCGCCGCGGCTCGCGCAGCTTCGCGCGCCGGGGTGCGGGTCCATTCGATAGCCTGTAGTCAGGGGGAGACGGTACGGTGGAGCGGGGTGGGGGGAGAGGAGGCGCAGGGTGGGGGGAGAGGAGGCGAGCCCGTTAGAAACAGCTCCTTGCCGGAGAAGAAAGGACCTGCTTGCATTCAGAAGGAAGCGCCTGTGTTTCCCTCCACGCCTTTCTCCTCTGAAAACGAGTCGACCTCTTCGTTAGCTACCATGAGAATACAAATCCACCGGTCGATGGGGAGAGTCGAGCCTTTGTTGCTTTACGGGGAAATATCATATGTAGCTTTTGCTCTCTAAATTCCGCGTCCTCGACAGCGCTCCAGCCCGGTAAATTAGAGGACGAGCAGAACCAAAGATTACACGCGCAGCCGAGACCGTCAAAGTAGCTCGGTGAACGCTTCCTTTCCGTACAGAAACATGCAACTGATAGGCCTATCCACGGATTCTTGTTATTCAATGAAAGACATGCGGCCCAAAGCTTTAAAGAAGCTAAACAGAGGATCTGCGGTGATTATAAACCTCATTGGATTAATACGGTGCTGCAGCGCTACGTCCCCGTGCTCAAGGCGACTCCAGTGAAAAAGCGACAATAAGTTTCTGTCAATCACTAGAGCTGGTCCAGCACTCGGGCGCCTCAGCCAATAGCAGGAGTAGATTCACGCCCACGTGGCGTAGAGACGCTGTCCCTATTCTCACCAACGAGGTCGATCCTCACCCACTCGCTCGCTCCCATTCTTGTGTGTGAGAGCCAATCGGCTGTGTGTGTGCGTGTGTGTGAT
>NW_025813713.1:217500-255000 GCF_021917145.1 Hypomesus transpacificus | reverse complement strand
AGAGAGAGAAAGAGACAGAAGAGAGAGAGAGAGAGAGAGAGAGAGAGAGAGAGAGAGAGAGAGAGAGAGAAGGAGCAGAGATCCACCCATCTCAGTCACCCGCGTGCAGCCCCAGAGATGAGCCATTTATGATCAATCAGCTGGCGACATCACTTCCTGCTGAGTCATGAGCCTGAGGTGTGTGGGCCACGCTACACACGACATGTTGCTGTGCAGGACACAGGAAGTTGACACACAAACACAAGACATTGGCAGAGGAACTCGTACCCGCTCGTGACTGTGTGTTTGTGTGAGAGCGAGCTGTGGGAAATGTTTTATGAGGTTCTGTGAACCAATGATGACTCACCTTTCATTACCAACACTCACTGTACATGTGTATGTGCTGGCAAATTTTGTATTTTCAAGTATGTTTTCTATATGTGTGTGTGGATGAGTGAGCATGCTTGCGTGTGTGTGGGTGTGTGTGTCATCTTCCTAACCCAACACTGCCTAACCCTAACCCAGCTCTGCCTAACCCTAACCATACCCACAGTTCTACAGTTTGGGTGGTCAGAGTCAAAGAACTGTCTGTATTTAGCAGGTACAGGTCAAAGTACTGACAACTCAGCCACCAGGCCTTTCCCTTCCCCTCCGCTGGGATGTCAGAGAAAGAGAGAAAGAGAATGTGAAACTTCTTCTCACCATCACTCGCTCAAAATAGACCTCCAGCTTCTCGTCCAACTACGTCACTTACTCCACTCCTGCAGCAGAGTTTATTCCAGTCCAAAACTAAAGAGGATTTATTCCACATACAGCCAGTTAGCTAACCAGTCAGCTAACCAGCAAATCAGCCAGTCAGCCAGCTAACCAGCCAGTCAGTCCAGATTCATCCTGCTGCGCTGTCAGTGCTAGTGTGTTCTGAACACGGTTGAACCACACGGGTCACCATGATGGACCCCCAGAGTGAGCTTCCAGCATGGTTTCGTGGACCTGGAATAAGTCTGTTTCTACAACGCATTCCTGTGATTCCATAATATACGTGCAGGTGTCAAGACCCTGTAGATGTTCTAGAAGATATCGGATGTTCTAGAACACCTGGGGATTCTGTAACCTGCGTGTGATGACAACACTGTGGAATGTGGCGATAACAGAAGTCAGCAGTGTTTCTCAACATCTGAGCTGCAGGACTGGGCTTTGTTCTCACGTCACCAACATGCTGTTACCCAACATCCTGTCATCCTGTCCAACCAGACACTTCCAGCAGTTCCAGACAGACAGCCAGTTCCAGCCAGACAGCTAGTCTGTGTTCAGTCTCTGCTGTGGCACCTGATCTGCTCACAGATAGTCTTTCTGAGCTGTCCGATTAAGGATGTGTTTATAAAGCAGCTAATCAGGATGTGTTTATAATCCAGCTGATATTACTGACACGTGTGGTAATAGATACTGACACGGCCTCCCCCTTCACGTCATGTTCAAGCCTCACCAGCAAGATGTTCGCTAACAGGGTTAGGGGGGTCTGGGTTGGGTCTCTCCCCCTCCACACCTCCCTCTCCCTCAACCTCTCTGTCTCTCCCTCCCTCTCTCTCTCTCCCTCCACCTCTCCCTCTCTCTCTCTCCCTCCACCTCTCCCTCTCTCTCTCTCCCTCCACCACTATCCTTCCCTCTCTCCCTCTCCACCTGTCCCTCTCTACCTCGCTCCCTCTCCATCTCTTTCTCTCCACATCTCTCTATGCAGGGCCAAGGGCAGCAGTGTCAGCAGTCACTGGATGGCAGCCATTATCTGGACACACACACAACCTCTCAAACATGCATGCATATAAACACTGTCACACACACTTACACACACACAAAGAATTACAAACATTTTCCAGGAAGGAGAGAAGAGGAGGGGAGGGGAGACGACAGAAAGATAGCTGAGGAGAGGAGAGAGGCCCATGACATATATATGTGGACCAGAATCTACGTGTGGCCTTTAGCTGGAGGTGTGTGTGTGTGTGTGTGAGTGGGGAGCTACAGTGGAAACTGTCTGGATGTCGGCATAATATTTTCCAGGATCCTCGGAGGAGAAACCACTGAGCTCTGTCAGCCCAGACAGACACTGGCTGGGGCAGGGGCTAGGGCAGGGGCTAGGGCAGGGGCAGAGGCTAGGGCAGGGGCTGGGGCAGGGGCTGGGGCAGGGGCTGGGGCAGGGGCTGGGCGAGAGTGAGTGAGTGAGTGAGTGAGAAGAGAGGGAGGGGTCAGAGGATTCCTTCAGCCACTTCTCAGAATGTGTGTGCAGAATATCTCTTCCACTAAACCTCTGTTAAAGAGCCTTCAGCTCAGAGGAAGTAGACCGTTTCCCAGGAAGAGTGGGTGTCTGGTGTCAGCTGGTCTCTCTTGGTAGCGTCCTGTCGAAGCAGCCTGGCTTACAACACTGATCTGGCCTCACCAGTCTGTCAGCATGCTAAGACTTGACAACAAAAACGTTATGTGTGTATATGTGTGCCTGAGTGTATGCCCATGTGTAAATGTGGATGTGTGTGTGTGCATCTGCTACTGGGCCTCCCAAGTGCCTGAGGATATCAGGCTTCTACAGAGAACCAAGCTAGTCTGAACCACGCTGGTCTGAACTGGATCCAAGCAGCTTATCAGAAGATCTCTTTCCGCAACTCTATATTTTATTTTATGGCAACTTATATTTTATTATTTGGCAACTTATATTTTATTGTATATTTTATTTTAATTCTATTCCACTTAGTATTGCTAGTTTATGTACCCTTAGTATAGATATACCACATATTTAAATTGAAGATTCCTATATGTTTATTGTATGCACTTTCCTGCCAAAGCAAATGCCTTGTCTGTGCTAACTTTCATGGCGAATAAACCCCTTTCTGATTCTGATTCTGACCCACAGAACCAAAACACCTCTGATCCAAACCTGGCAAAGCATCTGATAACCCAGCCAAGTCTCTCTCTCTCTCTCTCTCTCTCTCCCCTTCCTCTCTACATTTCTCTCCCTTTGTTTAAAAAAAGAACTGTCTTTTTCAATGGCTCTAGGTCAGCACTGTTTATATACCGCCATATGGTGGTTTAATGCCAGAACTGCACTTGTAATGTTCACATTCAAACACTAAATGTCGGCATTGACGGGCAGCGCTTCAACACCGCTGTCTGGTGGTTTATTATGAGAACAGCACCTGTAATGATCACATCACACCACTAGAAAGCAGAGTGGAAACGCAACTCAGTCGTGGTATTTAAATAGCGCCGCTTTAAAAACACGGTTTGAAGTGGTAAACACCATAAGAAAACTGAGGTGCTGCAGCTAGCTAGGTAGCCGGCTGAATATTACCAGAGAATGTCTAATATGGGGAGAACTGCCACTCTCGGGAAACTTCCGGTTTCTGAACTAGTTGCAGTTCTACCCTAGTTCCATATGAGGGCGCTAACGGTCCAGTGCTGAATGAATGGAGGTCTATGGAGCTATACCCCTCAAAATCCACTTTTCTCCGGATATAATTTATTGTCTAGTAATTTGAGTGTTGATTTCGAAAGGGGAGGCAAAAAAAAACATACTCCTGTTTTTTTAATTTTATGTCAATGACGTCATACACATCGTACTACCAGACATACTGCTTTGAGGCAAGCTCTGGTCACTTCCTTTTTCTCTCGAGTCATCGACAACGCAGCCAAAGTGCTTCTACAAAGTTTGCTAGGTCAAAAAGAGCGTTAATCGCGCGATAAAGAAATGTACGCCGTTAATTTGGGTGTGCGTTAACGCCGTTAATAACGCGTTTAACTGACAGCACTAATATTTTTACCTTCCACAGAATAGCTGCTGCATGGCTACATGACTTCCCTAACCCGGCAATGCAAGAGCAGCCGACGGTCTCAATGACTCCACTTTCCCTCAGCATTACCCATGCTGTATGTTTAGCATTATTGACACTCTGACTGGGCTCTACTGCTGCCTTCAAAAATATAAAGCTGCTGTGTTTCTTCAAGAATACTGTACCTATTTTGTTGCTGTGCAAGTAGGTATAGACCAATTATTTGTTTGTAAACATTCGGGATGCGCGCGCAATGTGGCTGCAGAAAACCGGGAAAGGATAGCATTTTTTATGGCAAAAGGACCACACGGATAATACAAATAGTTAGATTTAAAAAGACCAAAAAGGTAGAGGAGGAAAAGCGATTACCCATTAATCTATCTCATCAGAATTTTGATTTGGGTCACGAAGGTCTTGAAATTTGAGTGAGAATGTCGCCCGGTACAGACTAGTCGAGCGGCAACCAAAGTTTATAATTTTACAGTTTTACAGTCAATTTTACATTTAAAAAGTCGAGCAGGGCAGCTTTCAAGAGATATGGGAATTCTGCTTTTAGCCAGCTGATCCGATTGTTTTTCTGATTTGTTTAAACTGGCAATCTCAGTGAAACTGCATCCCGTTACACTATTTTGACGTTAGCCTCAGTCAGACTCGCTCACTGACAGTGTGCACAATGTTGTATTTCACTCCATTCTACACCAGAAGGACTGCCTAATGTAGATACGAGCCTGATGAAGATAGCCAGCATATTGGATTTCTTTAACCGAGCCTGTTTAATTCGCCATTTGCCTGAGAAAGCGACCTCCGTTAGCCAGGCTAGTTTTGTCCGATCACTAGGTCAGGCTATTTAAGGGTATCGGGGTCAAGTGACTTTTGTGCATAGACAAGTGAAACGTAAATGTATTTGTCCAAAGGCCAAGAGCCTCAAAAAGTTAATATCAAGCCCTGCAATCCAGTGGCCAGAGATATATGATGACCTGATTGACACTCGAAGTGTAATAGACCAGGGAGAAGTTCGTCTTTTGCAACCGACATGCGCACTTGAGACTGCTTGACAGTTGTGTGACGTAGGGTGATAATTGGTCTATATGCTTCTGTGCTTTTGTAATTACGCAATTCTTCGCCATCAACTCCTTCAGAAAATAAAAGATAATTAACAACGTAGATGTAGCTAACATCAGGCCATTGCTTCATATCATCTAGCCACTCCGTCAGACGAGATGGATGGGGGATTGTCATGGTACTGTCGTCACAACTTGTTAAAAAATCAATGGTGTGTATCCACCTCCGTTTTTTATCCATTTGTGGTTCATCCATGGTGAAAAACACCGGCTTTAGCAACAAACTAGATAGCAATCTACAAGTAGCCTGACATTGTCATACTCAATTCTAGTCAGAATATGAGTCTGAAAACTCTCCGTTGGGCTGTGACTACGGGGCGTGTTTCAACCGAACTTGTAAAACAAATGCCTCTTCGCTCAATTGGATAGACCTACAACCAATCAGAGCAACGTAATATGTTGTTTGTTGAAAACAAATTCAACCCAAGCGCTCTTTCGTGACGTTGTTGATTACGTTACTGTTAATCATATGTCCATCATCGTATAAAGCCCGCCCTGACAATTTCATTGGTCCGTCCCGATTCTGGTTTTTCTGTAGTTGTCCCCAATACGAGACCATCCAGACCCAACTTCCCGGCCATATTTTTTTGTGGGCGGGGAGAAGTTGGGCTGGCAGCCAGACTAATCTACAAGCAATCAAACGCACAAAAGCTTCTAACCGGAAAATGAAAACCGGCTTCCGGTTGAAACCCGCTATGAATCATGGGTACATTTGCTAACCAGGAAAAAGGTGGATACTCTTTGACACAGCTGACAGGTAAGGCTCTCCCGGTCAATACACATGCTCGAAAGAGTTTTGGCTTGCTAATGTTGTTGCTTATGCTCAGTTGCTAATGTTGTTGCTTATGCTCAGACATTCTGGTTCCGCTTCAGATGCCATCAAGCGGGAGCTCTGGTCGTAGTCAGTCCTTCACTAACCAATCAGCTTTCATTAGCAGAACAATAGTGTGTTATGGGCAACAACGACTCACCCTGTAAGATATTGAAAGGACATAAGTTTGTTCATTCAACTTTCGACCTATAATCCATGTTGAACTTGCCAAAACTACAATCAAATCTGAGATCTCTCAACGACAATCAGCTGAAAGAGACAAATGTAGCTGTTTAGCTCCATAGACTCCCATTCATTTTGCACTGGACCGATCACTCCCAGTGGAACTCTGGTGGAACTGCAACAAAATTCGACACATTGGGGCTTAATAGGAGTGGACAGGCTCTCCGTAGACAGGCTCTGATATTACCTCTGTGCAGCTAAAAGTTGACGTTGGATTGATGGGTGGATGACTGGATGTCCTTCTATTATTGGTTGAATTGTGTTGGTTTGTGCTTATATAAGCACCCGTAATATTGTTTAAACAGTGACTAAAATAATGGGATTTCGATTTAAGAAAACAAAGAAAAGCTTTTTTTTTGTTGCATATGTCGTTTCTCCAAGCCTACAGCCAGGTCCCAGGTAAATTTCAGGGGCATATTATGCCATCTAGTGGTGGGAGGTGGAACTACACCAGCCTGCAGAACAATCTGAACATTGTGTCCTAGTGTCAGTGTAGCTGGTGGAAGGGGGCAGGACACAGACCAGGATGTTCCTGCCTGGTAGCAGAGATGTGGACACACTGACCTGCTCAAACAGGACCCATGTCATTGAGAGATCTGATTCTGATGTGGCTGGTAGGGCTGTCCCCACTTGGTCGACTGGTCGATATGCTCTTGGTCGACTTAGATTGTTTTAGTCGAGCTGCCATATGGCAGTGTGAGATCTGATTCCCGCTCATCATTGCTGAATTAACGAAATGTTCAACAGAAATTGTAGATTATATTATTTAAGACAAATAAACCAACTCTAAACATATAAAATTTAATAGAAAAGGTGTTACTGTTTTCCCTTTCATTGATCTGCGCTTTGTTTTGTTTTGGTATTTTGCACACAGCACGAGCACAAGTGGCTCCAGAACTACAAACTCAGCCATAGCCTACTTTGTAGGCTATGGCAGAGCTGTTTTGTCGTGTTATTAGTCAAAATGGCAAAGACATCTGTGTATGTGTAAGACATCTGTATGGCGTCATTTCATTAAAGTACATTTACAAAGTACCGGGTGACTCGAAAAACGTTGAATGCAAACTCTGCCAACAACGGTTTATTTTTCATAGTTCAACGTCGAAAATGGACCACCTGAAAAAACGTAAGTTGGTCTAGCCCTACTTCACTCATGCTAACGCGCTGGGTTGAAAAAGGAATATGCCTATTATAAGTATCACATCCAAATCAAATGACATTATCTTCTCCGGCCAAGACAACAAAATATTTCTCTGTTGCAACGTTCCCCACTCAGCTTCTACGTAAGTTCGCATGCTGCAAGTTCAGGCAGTGATAAGCGCGCTCTGATGATTTGCATGTTAAACAAACAATATTTTTAATTTGTAGTACATTGTAAGAGATACTAAATACCATCGGCATTCGGTAACAACGGACTGGTGATACGAGTCTTATTATTAGTATGTTTTTTATTGTATTTTTTTAATTGTTTCAAAGTTCGATTCGTCGATTTTCAGACGTTTTAGTCAAGTTTTGGTCAACCAAAGAAAAGCTTAGTCGACAGCCCTAGTGGCGGGTTACTCCTGACTGTCCCTAGACACCACAGTAGTCAGAACTACGCACATCCTGGATGTTGTGCTGTCCTTCCTGTATGCACCGTCTCCATGACGACACACCTTCTTGTATGCACCGGGTCTACATGACGACATACCTTAGCAACACGGCAACTCCAATGAAGGAAGCAACGCAGGATTAAATTCCAAATAAATTTATTGGTAAATTCATCCACTGTACAAAGCAAGCGAGATCTTGCGGTTTCTGACTTGACTAGGAAACAAACAATGTTGGATCTTGATCTTCCTTAACACCGACATGACACGCTACCTGAAGAGAAGAGAGCAGGGAGAGGAGGGAGAGAGTGGAGAGGGAGAGAGTGGAGAGGGAGAGAGTGGAGAGGGAGAGAGTGGAGAGGGAGAGAGTGAAAAAGCAGGGTTGGTAAACAGGATGAAGGTTACAGCTCTCTCAGTGCTGGCGAGGTGAACGTGTCTAAACTGTGTTCCAGGGTTGAGCACCTTGAACAGCTCTAGGCAGAGAGAAGTGTGTGTGTGTGTGTGAGAGTGTGTGTGTGTGTGTGTGTGAGAGAGTGGGTGAGAGAGTGTGTCATACCAGAGCTCTACTCCAGGGCCTTTACGATGGCTTCGTTGGCCTCTATGATGATGAGCACCTCAGCCCTCGACGCCTCATCCCCAGTACCAGACATCTCAGACTGGGCCTTCTCCAGGTTGGCCTTCGCTGCCTGGAGGGGGAGGAAAAAGAAGCACATAGATATGAGTATCAAAGTCTTCCACCTGCAAACACTGTCTGAAAATCACTAAATAAATAATAAACTCCAATCATGTGTTGTAGCAGGGTACTCACTGCCAAGTCCAGCTGGTCCAGAGGCACCGCCTCCTCGGCCAGGAGCTGGACTGACGAGTCAGCGTTGACTGTGACAGAACCACTGCTCACTACACACACACACAAGACATGTACACGTTACAACACAGACACATCCAGTGACCCTGCACAGAGTAGCCCCCACCTCTATACACCCCCTCACCTCTATACACCCCCTCACCTCTATACACCCCCTCACCTCTATACACCCCCTCACCCTAACCTCTATACACCCCCCTCACCCACACCTCTATACACCCCCTCACCCTAACCTCTATACACCCCCCTCACCCACACCTCTATACACCCCCTCACCCTAACCTCTATACACCCCCCTCACCCACACCTCTATACACCCCCCTCACCCACATCTCTATACACCACCCTCACCCTAACCTCTATACACCCCCTCACCCTAACCTCTATACACCACCCTCACCCTAACCTCTATACACCACCCTCACCCTAACCTCTATACACCCCCTCACCCTAACCTCTATACACCACCCTCACCCTAACCTCTATACACCCCCTCACCCTAACCTCTATACACCACCCTCACCCTAACCTCTATACACCACCCTCACCCTAACCTCTATACACCACCCTCACCCTAACCTCTATACACCCCCTCACCAAAGTACTTGGCGGCGGAGCCATCGTCGTTGTAGACGGTCACCACGCCAGGCCGCAGCACCTGCAGGGTGGGGACGTGGGCAGGCAGGATGCCAAATGTCCCCGTCAGGGTGGGAACATCAATCTGCTTCACACTCACCTCCTTAAAGTACACCTGGGGGAGGGGGGGCAGGAGAGAGGGGAGGGGGGGCAGGAGAGAGGGGAGGGGGCAGGGGAGAGGGGGGGGGGCAGGAGAGAGGGGGGGGGCAGGAGAGAGAGGGGGGGGGGCAGGAGAGAGAGGGGGGGGCAGGAGAGAGAGGGGGGGGGCAGGAGAGAGAGGGGGGAGGCAGGAGAGGGGGGGGCAGGAGAGAGGGGGGGCAGGAGAGAGAGGGGGGCAGGAGAGGTTATTTCACCATCACTTCAGGTATCCAGAGTACAGGGGTTAGCATGGCGATAACACCTGCTGCATAGGTATTAGGGATGCTGGTAGATGCCATGACAACATCAAAGAAGGAGGATGTGAGGACTGAGCTGTATCGCTGTAGTCGAGTCTGGCACACAACGTGAAGTGTACCAACACGATTCGATAAACCAACCAGAGTTGTAAATAACGCGCTAAGAAGCAATACGATTTTGCTGTTTGTTAAACTTATTAGTTACCACGCAGAGGCCCAAATAACGTATGTACCCCAACACGGTATGTACAAAGCTAAACATTTCGTGCAACGACTTATATAGATGGTTTAATTCGTGATTTTTAAATGCATATGCAGCGGGGAATGTGAGGTCTAGAAGGGGCTCCATTCCAGCACCACACACCCAAGGTGACAGAACACAGAACCTGCACGGGCCCTTGACCCTGTGAGCGAACAAGCAACTTAAACAAACCAGAGATCTAATTAGCGCGCAAGACAACTCTTACTCTACTCATTTATTCAGCAAACGTTGCTTCAGTTCCACCAGACCACACCTCCTTCTGCCCTTTCAATAGAACGAAGGCTAGATATCTTGACAACTGCTTCTAGTGCTAGTAAGCTAACTGAATGCTAGCTGGCTTCAAAAATAATGTGCAATACCTAGACAGGTTTTGACATTGATACGTACAACCACTCATAATACATCCAACTGTTTTGTGATTTGGAAACTGTCAGTGTATGAATACAAATGTATTCCAATTGTGCAAACGCGGTTAGGTTCAGTACGGCCTAGCTAAGCCAATATAGCCGCGGACTCAATTTACCTGCGTCGGCGAGGCGAATGTGAAGGACATCTGTGCACCACCGGAAGGAGCGTCGGCGTAGCATCTAGCTTGCCTCAGCACAGGCAGGGAGCGACGGAGAAATCTTGCTGCCAGCATTTTTGTGAAATAAACGTTACTCGGGAGAAAACCGAAGCAGAAAGACCCCCAAGCCCTGGCGTGAACAGTCAGACAGTGTGAGCCTGATAGGACAAGGACATTGGTAACCTACCCAGAATCCTTTTAGAGCGCGCCAAGGATTCTGGGACATGAAGTTATTTCACAGAAATGCTGCGTTGTGGGAAATGTAGTCATTATCTCATTTGAATTATTTGATACAGGGACTAATAAACCGCTACAGGTTAAATAATATAAACCTGACTGATTGACGCATCAAAATGTGTTTGATTATCAGGTTTACTTGCTCAGGTTTAAATAAGTACCGTTGTTGTTCAGCATACATTACAAATGTTGCCCTTCTGTCAAGAAAGTCATAACTGACTTTGTATATATTGGAAAAAACAGTCTCTTTGAAGGCGATGGATTTTACGCAACTCTTTCTCTATGGCTCTGGGCTCTGGGCCGCATTAACACATCCAACGTTTTTCGGTGTGTCCGGGTCTGCAGTGCGTCTTACAGTGAGAGCTTGCCACGCCACTGTGTCGCCACAAGGGGGCAATGTGAGCACTAAACACATATAATTACGGTTAAATGATAACAGTGTGTTTGCAAAATCACAGTAACACTCAAGCAGCAAGTTCATTGAGCCCCGTTCTGATGGAGCGGGAGGAAAGCCGTCTATCCACTCATACCCCGGTCAGCCGTGATGACGTCGGTCTATGGAAATAATCAAATACATGATTAGGCTCGAAAACTTCACATTGTATAATCTCTCTTCGTTTGAATTGCTCCCCATGGTTAAGCTGACGCGGGATACTAACGGGGAGTTTCCTCCCTTGAATGACATCATTGTAAACAGGGATATTCACCGACACTATGGATAGTTCATGTGCTCTCGTCCTCAGCGCGCCGCGAGCTCTTCAGTAACTCCGCTCCCCTCACTCCTACGTCACGAGGTGGCGTTTTGTCACTGGATGGTGGGTGTGTCTTAAGCAATAGGTTTTCATTCATAAATAGTTTTAGCATTTAAATCAGAATTAAAGAGTTCACCGAAGGTTGGGCTTCGGATTCTCCCGCTGTTTCCTTTGATGGAACGTAAGAAATAATAAGGTGAGTGGTTTTACCTATAGATGTTTAATGTAATCTGACCCATCGTTCTTACCTATAGGTGTTTAATGTATACTGACCCCTCGGTATTGTTAGATATTTTTGGTCCACTTGCATTACGAGCCCGCAGTAATCATCCTAGTCCCGGGTGTCAAACCGGAGACGTCATTCCAGAGAATCGAGGAAGACGCATGTCTATAAACAGCTGTCAGCGCGAGGATGCTTCCCGGTAAAACATAGCCTTCGATGAGAGCACAACTGCAAACCCGTAATTACTGAGCGGCACTCCTTCTCCACAACAATCGACGGGAATGGGTCCGTTAGGCTACTTCAGACGCCGTGGACTGCAAACGTGGGTTATTATAAAACTACAGAGATTATTAGGCGACCAAAACTACTGATATGTGATTTTATAGTTTCCCCAATTTTTTTGCACAACGCGTCGGAAGGCACATGGAGTATTCCACCATGAGATGAGAAATAAGATGTGAAATTGGATAGAGCGTGCAGAATCTAACAAGCAGGTACCACCGTGATCAGTCCCGCGTACCGGACCGAGACTCCAGATCTCTTCTGCATGTAACTGCCCTCCTGCCGGCTTGTTGCGACGATCAACAGTTTTCAGCCGCTTGTTACCCGCTCTTCTCACAGCTCCTTCTTTAAAACAAAGCATGATGTTAATCCCAGTCGTGTGTGGAACTGTTAACGGCAGTTCACGATAGTCTCTTCCGTGGTGTCGTCCATGACGGTTGTTCGTGGTGCTGCTGGTTCTGCAAGAGAGAGGGGTGAGTTGGACCTACACACGGCAGGAGCCACGAGCCCCGTGATGAGCACCTCATAAAGGAGCAGCTAGTCTGGGGCTTGGGAGGCAGACACCCAGGGTAGCAGCTGAGCCCACCAGGGGGAAATAGAGGAGCTCTGGCCCCAACCCCAACCCTGACCTCAACCCTGGCCACAGCCCTGGCCCCAACACTAGCCCAGCCTCAACTTCACCCCTAGTGAGGGTTAGGGTTAGGCCACAACCCTAGCCCCAACCCCACCCTCAACCCTGGCCACAGCCCCAGCCCCAACCCTGACCTCAACCCTGGCCACAGCCCTGGCCTCAACCCTGGCCACAGCCCCAGCCTCAACCCCAGCCCCAACCCCAGCCCAGCCTCAACCCCAGCCCAGCCTTAACCCTGGCCACAGCCCCAGCCCCAACCGTAGCCCAGCCTCAACCTCACCCATAGCCAAGACCCTCCTAGATAGTCAAACAGACCGACAGACAGACAAACAGACAGACAGGTAGACAGGCAGGTCAACAGATATATAAAATGAGAGTTAGGATACACAAACAGGAAGGAAGACAGACATGCAGGTAGGCTGGCAGATGGAGCTGCTGGGTGAATCTGTTCATACAGAGAGACAGGTGTGTGTGTGTTCAATCAGAGAGATAGGTGTGTGTGTGTGTGTTCATACAGAGAGACAGGAAGAGGAGAGCTGAGAGGAACTAGCATGCTGTTTCTATCCTGCTGAGGGATTTCTGAGGAGATATGTGTGCCAGTGTGCATATGTGTGTGCGTGTGTGTGCTGCGTGTGTGCCAAAAGGTTGTGTGTGTGTGCTGTGTGCATCTTTCAAGTGTGTACTTCATGTGTGTGTGCCGCGTGGGTGTGCTGCGTGTGTGTGGGTGTGTGTGGGTGTGTGTGGTGTGTGTGTGTCGAAGGCTGCTGCAGCATTAATAGCTGTGATCTGTGTGAGGGAACGCAGGAAAGACCAGCCAGCTGAGAAGCACCAGACAGTCTCTCCCCCCCTCTCTCTCCTCTCCCCTCTCTCTCCTCTCTCCTCTCTCTCCTCCCCTTTCTCTCCCCCCCCTCTCTCTTCTCTCTCTCTCCCCCCCTCTTTCTCCTCTCTCCTCTCTCTCCTCTCTCTTCTCTCTCCCCCCCTCTCTCTTCTCTCTCTCCTCTCTCTCCCCCCCTCTCTCTCCTCTCTCTCCCCCCTTCTCTCTCTCTCTTCTTCCCATCCCTTCTCTCCTTCTTTACATTTACATTTATGTTTAGTCATTTAGCAGACACTCTGACCCAGAGCGACTTACAGTAAGTCCATTCATCCCTATGGTCTGTCTGTATGATCTGTTGCCAACTGTCTAGTTTAGTCCTACTGTTGCACCAATGTTGCCTTGTCTGTTTCTCACCTGCCTGTATCCTCTGTTCATTCCTGCCAGTCAGTCTATGTCTTGATTGTGGTTGTTGTCTGGTGTAAATAGTCTGTGTCTTGCTTTGTGTTCTTGTAAATTTTTTATCCTCTCTGATTCCCTATGTACTAATGCCCTGCTTGTTTTTCTTCTGTATGTTGTACTGCTGTGGTTGTGTGCCGTTGTGCTTTTAACCAGATTTGTATTCCATAGCCCCCATCCCCTCTCCCTCAAAAAGCTTTTCCTTTTGCCAGGCCGTCTTTGTAAATAAGAATTGAATTGTGTTCTTAAATGATTCTGCCTGGTTAAATAAAGGTAAAAAGAAAAACGAGTACAGGGACATTCTCCCTGAGGCAAGTAGGGTGAAGTGCCTTGCCCAAGGACACAGCGTCATTTGGCACGGCCAGGAATTGAACCAATAACCTTCTGATTAATAGCCCGACTCCTTAACCGCTCAACCAGCTGACCCCCTTCTTTCTCTTTCACCTCTCCTTACTCTGTCTTTCTCTCCTCACCCTGTGTCTCTCTCCTTACCCTGTGTCTCTCTCCTCACCCTGTGTCTCTCTCCTTACCCTGTGTCTCTCTCCTCACCCTGTGTCTCTCTCCTCACCCTGTGTCTCTCTCCTCACCCTGTGTCTCTCTCCTTACCCTGTGTCTCTCTCCTCACCCTGTGTCTCTCTCCTCACCCTGTGTCTCTCTCCTTACCCTGTGTCTCTCTCCTCACCCTGTGTCTCTCTCCTCACCCTGTGTCTCTCTCCTTACCCTGTGTCTCTCTCCTCACCCTGTGTCTCTCTCCTCACCCTGTGTCTCTCTCCTTACCCTGTGTCTCTCTCCTCACCCTGTGTCTCTCTCCTTACCCTGTGTCTCTCTCCTCACCCTGTGTCTCTCTCCTCACCCTGTGTCTCTCTCCTCACCCTGTGTCTCTCTCCTCACCCTGTGTCTCTCTCCTTACCCTGTGTCTCTCTCCTCACCCTGTGTCTCTCTCCTCACCCTGTGTCTCTCTCCTTACCCTGTGTCTCTCTCCTCACCCTGTGTCTCTCTCCTCACCCTGTGTCTCTCTCCTTACCCTGTGTCTCTCTCCTTACCCTGTGTCTCTCTCCTCACCCTGTGTCTCTCTCCTCACCCTGTGTCTCTCTCCTCACCCTGTGTCTCTCTCCTTACCCTGTGTCTCTCTCCTCACCCTGTGTCTCTCTCCTTACCCTGTGTCTCTCTCCTCACCCTGTGTCTCTCTCCTCACCCTGTGTCTCTCTCCTCACCCTGTGTCTCTCTCCTTACCCTGTGTCTCTCTCCTCACCCTGTGTCTCTCTCCTCACCCTGTGTCTCTCTCCTTACTCTGTCTTTCTCTCCTTACCCTGTGTCTCTCTCCTCACCCTGTGTCTCTCTCCTCACCCTGTGTCTCTCTCCTTACCCTGTGTCTCTCTCCTCACCCTGTGTCTCTCTCCTTACCCTGTGTCTCTCTCCTTACCCTGTGTCTCTCTCCTCACCCTGTGTCTCTCTCCTCACCCTGTGTCTCTCTCCTCACCCTGTGTCTCTCTCCTCACCCTGTGTCTCTCTCCTCACCCTGTCTCCCCCACCTTCTTTCTCGTGCTCTTGAGAACTGAGCTGGAGCGTGTCAGGGTGGAGGTGATGTGTAGGGGTTGACAGGGTGGAGGTGATGTGTAGGGGGTGACAGGGTGGAGGTGATGTGTAGGGGGTGACAGGGTGGAGGTGATGTGTAGGGGTTGACAGGGTGGAGGTGATGTGTAGGGGGTGACAGGGTGGAGGTGATGTGTAGGGGGTGACAGGGTGGAGGTGATGTGTAGGGGGTGACAGGGTGGAGGTGATGTGTAGGGGGTGACAGGGTGGAGGTGATGTGTAGGGGTTGACAGGGTGGAGGTGATGTGTAGGGGGTGACAGGGTGGAGGTGATGTGTAGGGGGTGACAGGGTGGAGGTGATGTGTAGGGGGTGACAGGGTGGAGGTGATGTGTAGGGGGTGACAGGGTGGAGGTGATGTGTAGGGGGTGACAGGGTGGAGGTGATGTGTAGGGGTTGACATCATGGAGGTGATGTGTCCGGTTTGTGTTTAAAGGGGACGGTGACGCAGGCCTGGACCATGAGCAATGACTCGACTATCTGGAACACGCCACCAGACAACTCTACTGTAAGTGTGTCTGTCATCACTATACTCCCTCCCTCCCTGTGTGTGTGTGTCCTTTTGTATGTGTGTGTGTGTTTCTATTCTGTTCAGCTGTAATGGCTGGCTAATGGAGAACCTCCTCTTTATTGTGTATCCCTGCTCCAGTCTAATCCACCATAATCTTATTTCAAGTTTCATTTCCAGGATCTGAAGGATTATCTGATGCTGTGGTTACCATGCCAACGTCACCCACACACACTGTACATCCTATATAGATAACAGAGATGAGGCAGTATCTATGTGGTGTTATAACATGGTTATAACAGGTGTATGAGGGGTGTGCTGTGGGTTTTCATCCTCCAGAGACACAGACCTGCTTCAAGTGGCTTCCAGCCCTTTGATGTGGGCTCTGCATTGTTTAGAGTTTTTCTCTCTCTCTCTCTCTCTCTCTCTCTCTCTCTCTCTCTCTCTCTCTCTCTCTCTCTCTCTCTCTCTCTCTCTCTGTCTCTCTCTGTCTCTCTCTCTCTCTCCCTCTCTCTACCTATACCTCCCTCTCTCTCCCTTTTCCCTCTCTCTCCTTTCACCCCCGCCCCCTCTTTACCTCCCTGGTTACAGAATGTTCAGAGTGGTTTTAGAAGGCTCTAGGAGGTTCTAGAAGGCTCTAGGGGCCCACTAGATTTCTGATGATGAAATGAAGCATGATAAACATGTAACTCACACACAGGGCTACTTACTAATATGACCCTGGGTGCCTCACAGAAACAGCATCTGCCATTCACTGTTACTCACCTGAGTCCCTCCTCCCTCTCTACATTCCCTTCTCCTCCCCCATCCCTCTCCCCTCCAGGGTGCGCCCCTGGCCCCCGCCCCCCCCTCGGAGGGCTCGTCGGTGCTGCTGGTGCTGCTGGTGTTTGGAGGAGCTCTGGTGTCTCTCACCTCCCTGCTGCTAGTTTACTGCCACCGCCGCCACGGCTGCAGCTATGCCAGGTACCCACACACACCCACACACACACACACCCACACACACACACACCCACACACACACACACCCACACACACCCACACATGCACAGAAAGAAGGCTGGAGCAGAGAGAGAGCAGGCCAGACTGCTAGATGAGAGGGTTAGGGTTAGATGATAGGTGTAATGAGATTTCAGCCATCGGCAGTGATTAATCTCACGTCTCCCATAAGCTCCGTCTGCAGCCTGTGAACACACACACATCTACACACATACATACACACACAAACCTACACACCTACACACACGTATTGCTGAGCTCTACAGATGGCATTGTATTGTATTGACCCCCCCCCCCCTCCCCCAGGGCTGACAACCCGAAGACCAACCCCACCTACATAGAGGACTGCCAGCTCACACATGGTGAGGAGAAGACAAAGACTTGGTCCTCCACCCACCCACACCCACACCCTCCATCCACACCCTCCATCCCTCCACCCATCCACACCCTCCATCCATCCACACCCTCCATCCCGCCACCCATCCACACCCTCCATCCATCCACACCCTCCATCCACACCCTCCATCCCTCCATCCACACCCTCCATCCCTCCACCCACACCCTCCACCCACACCCTCCACCCATCCACACCCTCCATCCACATCCTCCATCCCTCCACCCACACCCTCCAGACCCTGACCCCTGGTCCTCCCTAGCAGAGATCACCATCAGGGTGGAGGAGGCTGCCTGCCAGTCGGCCTCCCCCTCTCCCGACTTGCAGACGGAGCGCTTCCTGTCCACAGGCACAAGCGGCCGGCGCGTGTCCTTCAATGAGGCAGCACTGTTTGACCACAGCAAGAAGGAGCAGGAGAAAGGTCGGAGGTCAGTCTTAGCTCCCTGCTCACACACACACACTGCCTACTAGTGTTGTTTTCGTCAACAAAAATTATGAATAAATATTGTCGTCAACGAACCTTTATCACGTGACGAAAACAAGACGCAACGTAAACACTGGTCATGTGACGATGACTATAATTAAATGTATAATGCAATATTGTTGACGAATAAAAACAAGACTAAATGTGGTTTACCAAATAAAAACGATGCTAAAATGTCTCTTCATTTTCGTTGATCAAAACGAGAGGAGAACAAATTTTATTACGTTATTTCGTCTCGTTTAGTCGCATCATAAGTCGCATATCAGAGTGTCTTCTGTGTCTGGAATGGACGTATTCTTGACTCTATAAGGTAACAATAATATAAGATAACCTTGTTTGAAATGGGTTTGGCTAAAAGAGAATTTTGGTTTTGTCTAAACTACTAGGTACGTACACTATATTGACCGCATAGAATTGCATTAAAGAAAGAGACTAAAATAAAAAAAATTTGACTAAAACTAGACTAAATGTCATATGTCAGATTTTGTAGACTAAAACTAGACGAAAATAGTCATGGATAATTCTGACTAAAATAAGACTAAAATGCTCAGACTTTTGGTCGACTGAAACTTGACTAGACTAAAAAGAGGCTGAATGTGACAAAAACTAATAAAAACTAAAATGACAGCTTGACACAAAGACTTGACTAAAACTCAAATTAAAACAGGCCACCAAAAAAAACGCTACTACCCTACCCACTCTGTCCACCTACACACACACTTACAGACTGACCATCGAAACACACACCGACCACCTACACGCATGTAATAACCACCTACACACACACAGACCATCTACACTTAAACACACTCACACTCATTGGCTATGAATGCTCTGCCAGTAAGCTGAGCTGTGTGTGTACACTCAGGCACGTGTGTGTGTGTGTGTGTGTGTGGGTGTAAGAGTGTGTGTGAGTCTGACCTGCCAGCTTCCTGGGTGTGTTCTTCTTTTCAGATACACTCTGACTGAGGGAGACTTTCACCACCTCAAAAATGCTCGACTCATAAACCTCCGTCTCCCTCCTCCCTCCCTCCACCTCCCTCCTCCCTGCCTCCACCTCCCTCCTCCCTCCCTCCGTCTCCCTCCTCCCACCTTGCACATCCTCACAATTCATGAGTGCGATTCCCCAGAGAACAGCATCGCCATGACAACGCGTCCTGTATCCAAGTCGACTCTCTCCATCTTCCAGGTGAGCAGCAGGTGTAGTTCCCTCCTGGTCTCCAGGGGCCGCACAGGCTGTGTGTGTGTGTGTGTGTGTGTGTGTGTGTGTATGTCTAAATCTGTGTGTGAGTGAATATCTCAAGGTGGAGACAACTCCTCTATTCAGCAGGGTTATAGACATGTGGTAGACAAGTCTCATACACATGACTTACTGTGTGTGTATGGTGTGTGTGTCTGGTGTGTGTGTAGCCGGAGTTGTGCCCCCTGCCCCATACAGTCCTACCCAGCGTGGGGGGCAGCCCCAGCTCCCCCCTCCCCGGAGACAGCCAGCCCAGCCTGGGGGGCAGCAGCTTCAGGGAAAGCCCCCCCTGCCTGACCCCCCCCAGACCCCGCTCCAAGGAGCTCAGCACCAGCTCTGTGAGTCCTGGTTCTCCTCTCTTCTCATCATCTCCCCTCATCTTCTCTCCTCCTCTCCTCTATTATGCCATAGAATAGGAATGTCAGAAGGCCATTGTAATATGATTATGATTGAGTCCATCTAATGCTAGTAGCATCAGAGAGAAATCACCCGTGTCAGCAAATTACTCCTCTTTCTGTTCTCAATCTCTCTCTCCTTCCCCCTCCCTCCCCCCTCCTCCCATACCAGATTGAGGTGGGCGGGGGCTCAAGGAACGGGGGCCGCCCAGGGGGGGGAGGTGTGTGTGAGAGTGGCTCGTTGGGGGCCCCTGGGGGTTCAGGGGGCCAGGGCCCCGTGCTGCAGTTCTTCAGCAGGCTGCGCCGCCACGCCAGTCTGGAAGGGGCCAGCCCGTACCTCAGGATCCGCCGCTGGAGGCTGGAGCACGGGCAGAGAGCTTCCAGCCTGGACACCAGGGGTGAGAGACGGGGGGGGAGAGTCCTGCCAGACAGTGTTTCCTGGTTTAGGAGCTCCATACACTGATGCTGGAGACAGAGAGCTTCTCCACACCTCTCTAGGCTGCCAACACACACACGCACTGCTAACACACACCTCTCACACACACCTCTCACACACACCTCTCACACACTGAGATCACACACTGACAGATGGCTCAGTGACGCAAGGTTCAATATTTCTGAGGCATTCTCAGCCTCCCTGCTGTTCTCCACACAAACCACACACACACCGCACACACACCACACATACACCACACACACACACCACACACACACACCACACACACACACCAGCAGAATACACAGGACCAACAACTTCCAAGTCTGTTGGGCACCCACAGGAGGCATCCTAATCCTAACCGTATCCCACAGGAAGCATCCTCATTCTTAGCTCCTACACTCCTCCAGACCTCCCGTCTCACCCCTCCAAATCTCCTGCCTCACCCCTCCAGACCTCCTGTCTCACTCCCCCCCAGACCTCCTGCCTCACCCCTCCTGTCTCACCCCTCTAAACTTCCTGTCTCACCCCACCAGACTTCCTGTCTCACCCATCCAGATTTCCTCTTTCACCCCTCCAGATTTCCTGTCTCACCCCTCCAGACCTCCTGTCTCACCCTTCCAGACCTCCTGTCTCACCCCTCCAGACTTCCTGTCTCACCCCTTCAGACTTCCTGTCTCACCCCTCCAGACTTCCTGTCTCACACCTCCAGACCTCCTGTCTCACCCCTCCAAACCTCCTCTCTCACCATCCTGTCTCACCTCTCCAAACCTCCTGTCTCACCCCTCCTGTCTCACCCCTCCAAACCTCCTCTCTCACCATCCTGTCTCACCTCTCCAAACCTCCTGTCTCACCCCTCCTGTCTCACCCCTCCAAACCTCCTGTCTCTCCCCTCCTGTCTCACCACTCCAGACCTTCAGACTCCTCCACCCTGGAGCTGCCACATGTCCGGAACATAGATTTCACATTAGCAAGTCAATTAGTAATTTAACCAATAAGAGACATACATTAGTCACATGTCTTTGTCTAATCACTAGTGTTCAGACTTTCAGCTGTGAGTGTGATTTCTTACACAGTGTGTACCCTGTGTGTGTACCCTGTGTGTGTGTGTGTGTGTCAGGATCCCCTAAGAGACGCCAGTTCCAACGGCAGCGTGTGGCCAGTGAGAGTATGGACCAGGACGACCAGGACACCCACCATATCGACCTCATCCAGTACATCGCCCCAACCCAGGACACCACCTTATACCCTGGGGGTTCCCCACGCCTCCTCCAACCCCCCTCCACCCCTCCCCCACCCCTCGGCAGGTAGCTTTAATTCCCTCGCCATTCATCTGCCCAACACCACTGCTCAGCACCATCGCTAGCTAGCTAGCCTAATGTACTGCTCTGCTCTCTATGCTAGCTAGCTAGCCCAATGTACTGCTCTGCTCTCTATGCTAGCTAGCTAGATTACCCTACCTACTAGGCTCTCCGTGCTAGCTAGCTAGCCCAATGTACTGCTCTGTTCTCCATGCTAGCTACCTAGCCCAATGTACTGCTCTGCTCTCCATGCTAGCAAGCTATCCCAATGTACTGATCTGCTCTCCATGCTAGCTAGCTATCCCAATGTACTGCTCTGCTCTCCATGCTAGCTAGTTAGCCCGATGTACTTCTCTGCTCTCCATGCTAGCTAGCTAGCCCAATGTACTGCTCTGCTCTCCGTGCTAGCTAGCTAGATGACCCTACATACTCTTCTCTCCATGTTAGTTAGCTAGATGACCCTACATACTCTGCTCTTCATGTTAGCTAGCCAGCCCAATCTTCTGCTCTGCTCTCCATATTAGCTAGCTAGCCCAACTCCACTTCTATGCTCTGCAGTCATTGCCCACACGCTAGCCCATTCCATCACTAATGTTAAATGAAGATGCCAGGACGGTGGAGATGACCTGTGAAGAAAATGTGTGAACCTGGTTGAGCATACCTCTATCCTCCTTCACTGACCAGTGTTGTATGTGTTTGCATATCGAATATTTGTATGTGTGTGTGTGTGTGTGTATGTGTGCATTACAGGCTAGAGGTGGAGGTGGTGGTGGAGCCTAGCTGCAGCAGAGAAGGTCCAGGGGTGATTGGCATGACCCCAGATCCCAAGGACGAAGCTGTGAGCCTGGGCTGCCACCAGAAGAGCTCCCCCCCAGACCCCCAGGAGCCCCCGGACCTCCAGGCAGAGTATCGGGACATCTGGACCCTGCGAGCCTCTCTGGAGGAGATCGTCTCAGACCCCAGCAACGACAAGGACTCGGTCCAAAGCAACGCTGACAGTGTGTGTTCCCTGGGGGGGCGCAGAGAGTTGCCCAGTTACCCCTCCCAGGACCTGGGGGAGGAAGGGGAGGAAGGGGGGAGGGAGGATAAGCAGGAGAGTGTGGACTTGGAGCGAGGGGGCAGCGACGGGGAGTCTGGAACCAGAAAGCTGCTGCAGATGGACAGCGGCTACGCTTCCACCGAGGCTCCGCCCCGCTACGCTTCCATGGAGGCTCCGCCCCGCGCACCTGAGGAGCTGTGCCTCTGCACGGGGGGGAAGGAGCGCACCGCCCTCGAGAGGCGTTATCACTTCACCAGCGCCGGGCGGGCCGTCACCGTAGGCGAGAGCGCCCAGTCCAGTCTCTTCCAGGAGGACCCAGAGGAGGGGCTAGCAGAGGCTAGCGGCGGTGTTGCCGTGGATACGGGCGTGGGACCCCTGGGCTGGTCCCCCTACGGCCAGATGTTCACCTCCCGGGAGCCCCTCCCCGCCCCCCTGCCAGCACTCCATTGCCGCGACTACAGCATCGATGAGAAGACGGACGCCCTGTTCCACGAGTTCCTGCGGCACGACCCCCAGTTCGACCAGCAGGACTCTCCGCTGCGGAGGCACCGGTCACGGGTACACCTGCGGAAGCAGTGGCAGCATCGCAAGCAGTACAGCGACCCCGGTGTCCGCTACCACACGTCCTTTGACCGCCATCGCACACCGCTGCGACGCGGGGACAGTGTGAACTACCCCCTGGAGAGCAGCTACCACAGCACCCTGCCCCGTATCGTCAGCACACCGGATGAGGAGGGGGGCAGCGAGGGGGGCACGAGTGAGGGGGCCGCCAGCAGACCGCAGACCCCCAGGGAGGCGGGGGCTAGAGGAGGGGGCCTGGAGGAGGAGGATGGGAGGAGGGACAGTCCCAGAGACCAAGAGGAGTGTGTGTCCTGCTCCTCTCCCCAGGACATCCAGCGGACAACCCCGGCCTCAGAGCAGGCCCCGCCCTCAGAGCAGGCCCCGCCCTCAGAGCAGGCCCCGCCCTCAGAGCAGGCCCCGCCCTCAGAGCAGGCCCCCCAGGGCCGCAGCCCCCAGACCCTGCCGGTACAGCTCAGTGACAAGCTGGCGTCGAGGCTGGAGGAGCGTCTGTACTCTGACCTACGGAGGACCAGGGTCATGGCCGAGGGCGTGGTGGTCACACATACGATCACACACTCTTCCCCCGACCACAGCCCGGTATAGCCCTCGTTCTCACTCACCTGCACTATTCTTCATCACCCCCTCCCTCTGACCAGTCTCTGTGTTCATGATTTCATCTGACTGTATTAAGGAAATTATGTATCAAAATTCACATTACCTTACCAACTGATTTCTGTCGATCAGTGATTCCTGGTTTCTTAATTTGTACTGTAAGTGACTTCAGTATTCGGTTAAGAAATATTTTTCCATTCTGGAATGTGATGTCAAGAACACACTCCAGCCATTGGAATCCTCAGTAAACAGGAAACAGTTAGTCAGTGGACACAAATCACTTCCTGCCACGATACATGCCACCTTGCTTGTGAGATACACACACACACAAATATACATAAACACACCTATACATACACAAACTTAGAGTATACACACACACAATCAGAGCATATGCTGTCTCGTTAAAGTATCCTGGTAGCCAAGCTAGCTGTAGGGGAAAGTGTCGGCTGCTAGGACATGCTGGAGGGATTATTTATTGATTGTTGGTTCATTGTAATGTCTTGTATTGTATTATTTAATGCTTCAGACATGTGACTGGTCCAGTCAGGAATGCAGAGTAGCAACAGGTTCTGGGGGTAGTGAGCCTGTCAGTGTCGGTCTGAGACACTGGTCTTATTCTTGATCCAGGTTGGGTCTAGCCTGGGATAAGACTGAGGCTAGCCTGCAAGCCTGGTGCTAACCTTGCCCAAAGTCTAACCTAACAGTAAAAGTGTGCTCCCCCTCCCCTCTCTCTTCCTCTGGTGTGGGACAGAGGGAACAGCATTTACATCACCTAACAGGTAGATTGGTCAGGTAGCCTTGCAGATAGACAGGCAGACAAGCAGGCAGACAGACAGGCTCTCAGTGACCCTGTTCTGCAGTAAACGGTCTCCTTAGAGGGGCTTGTCCATGGCCCTAGGCAGAGAGGAGCTACTGCAGAAACCCTGATGAATATTCATCCTCCAGTAGGAGGGGAGCCCTCTCTCTCTCTTTCATCCTCCCAGCTCCCCCACTTCTGGCTGCAGCCATGAAAATGGAAAATGACAGAGAGGTGGAAAGAGAGAGGTGGAAAGAAAAATTGAAAGGGGGCCAGAGGGAAAGAGAGAAAAGCAAAGAGAAAGAGACAGAGAAAGGGGGTGATTCCAGAGCAGATCACCAGGGTACTGGGTACTGGCAGTGGAAAGACTGTTGTAGCAGACAGACTGAGGGCTTCTCATGATGAGAACAGAGATCAGGAGGGTTAGGGCTAGGGTTAAGGGCTGTTAAGATAGGCTCCCTTGGACTGCCTGTCTTAGCGCCACGCGAGGTAACCATGGCGCTGGCCAAGAACTTGTGCCCCGTTGTGTCGGGTGATGACTCAGCGAGAAGGCGGGAGGCGTCACCTCCATACTGCCTGAACAAATACTCGAGGACTCGACCACCCAATACCATGCTAGCTGCATTTACAGGAAGAGAACCGTGTGGGAGACTAACTGTGTAGGTGGCTACCCCATAGGAGGCTAACTGTGTAGGAGGCTAACTGTGTAGGAGGCTAACCGTGTAGGAGGCTAACCGTGTAGGAGGCTAACCGTGTAGGAGGCTAACCGTGTAGGAGGCTAGCCCCATAGGAGGCTAACTGTGTAGGTGGCTACCCCATAGGAGGCTAACTGTGTAGGAGGCTAACCGTGTAGGAGGCTAACCGTGTAGGAGGCTAACTGTGTAGGAGGCTAACTGTGTAAGAGGCTACCCCATAGGAGGGTAACTGTGTAGGAGGCTCCCACATAGGAGGGTAACTGTGTAGGAGGCTAACTGTGTAGGAGGCTAACTGGGTAGGAGGCTAGCCCCATAAGAGGTTATCTGTGTAGGAGGCTACCCCCGTAGGAGGCTAACTGTGTAGGAGGCTAACTGTGTAGGAGGTTAACTGTGTAGGAGGCTAGCTGGAGAGAAGGCTAACTGTGTAGGAGGCTAACTGTGTAGGAAGTTATCTGTGTTGGAGGTGAGCTTAAGAGGCTAACCGTGTAGGAGGCTAGCTGCATAGGAGGCTAACTATTAAGAAGGCTAACTGTGTAGGAGGCTAACTGTAGGAGGCTAACTAGAGAGAAGGCTATTCTCTCCAGCTTGGAGGCCAGCTGGAAAAGTAAGAGTAGGCTACCTTTAAAGTAGGCGTGAATGCAAGCAGGAGTAGACCACCGTACCTGAATAGTTAGCCTAGCTGGACAGTAAGCTAGCTGAAAAGGAGGCCAGCTGGAAATGAGAGAATAAGCCAACTCTAATAGTTTTAGAGATGGAAACGTTGCGGTACTTTGTACAGATGTTCTTAGTGGTGTAACAAGCACAACGCCGACGACTTCACTTGCGCGTCTAGTAGTAGACCAGAGCGTTGGCTTGTATGCACTAATAGATTTGCTGTGCATCTAGATTCGCATGACATTGCCCGTTCTAGGAGATATATTCATGTTTTCTCAAGGGTAACGAAACCAAATGAATAAACCATCATGTCAGACGAACATAACCAGTAGAGTATGGAGTTAGATTAGTTTCATAATTCAAACAAACAAACGCAACACGATTCAAACAAATTTAACACGATCCAAACAAACGTAACACGATTCATACAAACATAACACGATTCAAACAAACAAACGTAACACGATTCAAACAAACGTAACACGATTCACAAATGTATTTCGTGATTCACAATTGTAACGCGATTCACAAATAAATGACCCTATTACATTCGTTTGCAACCTGACAAACACAAGTTACAAATCCCTGCATTCGTTGGTGTGAATCCTTGCATTCGTTCGTGTGGATTTTTGGAACTTTCCTGACGCGCTTTGATCCACAAATGCATTTTTTCTAAAATATATCCTCAGCAGCCTATCAGATCGTCTCTTCCAATTTTAGCCAATCATATTAACGTGTCTATGTGGACTTCAACAACCTGCCATAATGACGGACATCGTCTCCTTCAGATAATGAGCAATGTCGTCTGGTAGCATGTAGGTGAAATATTGCTTGTTAATCTTATTAAACCGATGATCATACCTGATTAAATATTGTTGAGAATGGCAGGATTCATGTTTAGTCATTTTCCGTGTTTCCTAGGCTAACGCAGAGCCCGTCTACCCATATTAGACATTCTCCGGTGATTGGCTAAAATTGGAAGAGACGATCTGATAGGCTGCTGAGGATATATTTTAGAAAAAATGCATTTGTGGATCAAAGCGCGTCAGGAAAGTTCCAAAAATCCACACGAACGAATGCAAGGATTCACACCAACGAATGCAGGGATTTGTAACTTGTGTTTGTCAGGTTGCAAACGAATGTAATAGGGTCATTTATTTGTGAATCGCGTTACAATTGTGAATCACGAAATACATTTGTGAATCGTGTTACGTTTGTTTGAATCGTGTTACGTTTGTTTGTTTGAATCGTGTTATGTTTGTATGAATCGTGTTACGTTTGTTTGGATCGTGTTAAATTTGTTTGAATCGTGTTGTGTTTGTTTGTTTGAATTATGAAACTAATCTAACTCCATAGTAGAGCGTGGGAGATACTAGCGGTTTTGTATTTTATGCGATATTTCTTTAGAAATCGTGATGCTACGATGGTATCTGATATTTTATTAGATTTATTTCGATGAATAAAATAGAGTATATTTCACTATTCCTTGCTAATTAGTATGCTAACGTCTGCCTATCTCAAGTATGCGGATGTTTCTGAACAGGCTGTGTCTATGGCTACAGGACCAATAAGATGTGTGTTATTTTTTAGCCTGTGTCCTGATCTGAGAATAAATGAAAGAATCGTTGCCTGTCTTGCGGTGCGTGTCATTTCAAACTTAATCCCCTTTTAATACTCTAGAACTTTCCTACTTCCTTCCTGTTCAGACCCGAAGGTAGTCGTTTTCGCTGGAAGGGAAACTTTGTTCTGTCCAAAGCTGGCTGCAACGGCAAGGTTCCAGAGGAGCCGACTGACAGGAACATGCAGGAGAGAGAGGCCTTTATTCACATAACAGGTGATATTGTGTGCGTGTGTGGTGTGTGTGTTAGGGAGTGATTGTGTGTGTGTGTGGTGTGTGTATGCCCCAACCCTCACCCCAGCCAAGAGCCATACACACATTAACCCCTCTCTTAATCATGCTGTTATCCTAAAATAGATATATGTATATATTAATACATCTATATAATACTGCAGTTATGTTTCATACTGTAGTTACTGAGATAGTATCATTTAGTTCCATTCACTTCACAGTGTATTTCAAACAGTGTCGTAGTCTACATGAAGCTTGTCTTTCAGGAGGAAGCATCTTCTTCGTGGTAGCATCCTCATCATATTCCTCAGTGAAGAGTTGGAGGAGAATCAGGTCCTGATGATTCATGCACAGCTGTGTGACAAGAGAGAGAGACAGACACAGAGAGAGAAAGAGACAGACACAGAAAGAGAAAGAGACAGACACAGAGAGATACAGAGGTAGACACAGAGAGAGAAAGAGACAGACACAGAGAGAGAAAGAGACAGACACAGAGAGAGAGAGATACAGAGGTAGACACAGAGACAGAGACACAGAGAGACAGATAGACAGACAGACAGAGAGACAGACACAGAGAGAGACAAAATACCTTGAGAATCATACCCAACATCTTCCCTTTTGCTTCTCCTGAATTTCTGGAATATGTAACGCCCCCACCTCCACCCCCCCCCCCCCCCCCCCCCCTTTGCTTTCCTCGTCATCATCTGCAATGATAACAACCAATCAGATGAAAATGACATAATTTGCTCGTGACGCGGGCTGGTTGCCAGGCAGCGAGGGAAACTCCGCAGGCTGGAATCAAGGTCTTAAAAAGGGGGAATCCCCCCTCCCCCACATCACCAGTGTGTGTGTGTGTGCCACTCACCAGTGTGCGGGTTCACTGCTGCTTGCAGGACAGTCTGCGCAGACGGCAGTAGGCGGAGCCTCCGAGGAGGGAGTGGCTGGAGGAGGAGCTAGAGAGACGCTCAGAACGCAACCTGGTTGGCTGCTGTACTGCTGGTTCTGCCCCGTTCAGCTCTGGCTTCACCCCTTTCAACTCTGGCCCCACCCCCTTCACACACGCACGCCCCAGACCTGACCCCGGTCCTGGGGAGACAAAGGTCAAGGGTCAGGAGCATGACCTATAGGTGGTGGTGATGATGATTTCTACACTTAATGGAGACCCCCCCCCCCCCCCCCCCCCCCCCCCCCCCCCCCCCCCCCCCCCCCCCCCATGACACTCTCCTGGTGACGACAGCCAGCACTAAAAACACCCCACTACAATACTGAGGAGGGAGGGAGAGAGAGGGGGAGAGGCGAGATACTGTGGAAGAGTGACTAAACTGACTGCAGTAGGATGGCTCATGCAGTTGCCATGGTAACCTAAACCCTATCTACTCTCTAATGGTTCGGAGTGAAGGCTAGAGAAACACACTCTTTCACACACCAGACCAGACCAGACATTTAGCTGTCTGCATTAGGGGAAGCTGTAGACAGTGTTCATGTCCTGTGTGGAAGGCTGTGCATCTGTGTGTGTCTCTGTGTGTGTGTGTCTGTGCGTCTGTGTGTGAGTGTGTGTATGTGTGTGTGCCAGGAGATACCAGGACACTGGAAGGAACGACCCTACTGCTTCACAAATCTTTGTCCAAATCTTTCTCCTCTAGAACACGCTATTCCACAAACATGTAGTATGAACATGTTATATTCTCCTTGATTCTCTACCTGGGTATGCAGAGACAAGGTCCTCAGTGTAGAATACCTCCTCTTCCTCCTGCTCCTGTTCCTCCTCCTCCCCCTCCTCCTGCTCCTCCTCCTGCTCCTCTTGGCAGGCGTGCAGCTGCTCCAGGTATGGCATTACCGTCATGCTCCTCCAGGGGTCGCTGTGCTCGGCGCCGGGGGGAAGAGGCACCGGAGGCGTGCTAGCAGGGTGGCTTTGCCTAACCCAGCTGTGGGACAGGGGGGGAGGGGGAGAGGGGAGGGAGAGAGGGGAGGGAGAGGGAAGGGAGAGGGAGGGAGAGGAAGGGAGAGGGAAGGGAGAGGGGAGAGGGGAGGGGGAGGGGGGAGGGAGAGGGGGGAGGGAGAGGAGGGAGGGGGGAGGGAGAGGAGGGAGAGGAGGGAGGGAGAGGAGGGAGAGGGGGTCAGACTACACTGAACACCACACAACACAACACACCCATCATCCTCAGCCAGGCCAGGCAGGGAGGTTTCTCCATGCCTCCCAGGCTGGTGAGGGAGGGAGAGACAGAGGGTTCTCTCTCTCTCTCTGGGTGTATCCATGGTAACTCTTCATTGTGATACGGATGTTCAGGTAATTAATTGTATCTGCCCTTTTACCTGATTAAATATTTATACTGCATCTCTTTACATCCCTGTCTGTCTGTCTGGCCACTTATCTGTGTGTCTGTGCGTGTGTGTGTGTCTGTGTCTGTGTGTGGTCATATTCCATCTCACTCTGCTTTCTTCCTGTGTGCAGACAGCCCTGTCAGTCTCATTTGAAAGCAGTTCCACCCACAGAGACCAGACCACGGTTTGTTACTCTCTCCTCCCTCTCTCTCTCTCCTTTAGATGCTCTCTCTCTCTTTTCCTCTCTGTCTATTTGACCACCCCTCCCTCTCTGGGAGCTTCTCATAACCATAGCACACAAATGCTTCAGTCATTTGTTGCCATAGTAACTGCAGCCAGCATTTGTTGGCGCATTAGCTCTAGTGTAGTCAAGAGAAGATGAGAGGGAGAGAATGGAGGAGGAGGAGAAGGACACAGAGAGGGAGAGAGAGAGAGGAAGGGAGAGAGGGTGAGTGAGAGAGAGAATACAGGAAGGAGAGGGAGACAGAGGGAGAGAGACAGGGAGACAGAGAAGGAGAGAGACAGAGAGGGAGACAGAGAGGGAGAGAGAGAGGGAGACAGAAAGGAGAGAGAAAGGAAGACAGAGAGGAGAGAGACAGAGGGAGAGAGAGAGGGAGAGAGAGACAGAGAGAGAGACAGACAGAGAGACAGAGAGGGAGAGAGAGAGGGAGACAGAGAGGTAGACGGAGAGGGAGAGGGAGAGAGACAGAGACAGAAAGGGAGAGGGAAACAGAGAGGGAGAGAGACAAAGAGGGAGAGAGAGAGGAAGACAGAGGGAGAGAGACAGAGATGGAGAGAGAGAGAGACAGAGAGAGAGAGACAGAGAGAGAGACACAGAGAGAGAGGGAGACAGAGAGGGAGACAGATAGGGAGACAGAGAGGGAGATAGAGAGGGATAGAGAGAGAGGGAGGGAGAGGGGGAGAGAGAGGAATAGAGAGAGAGAAAGGGAGAGAGAGGGAGAGAGAGAGACAGAGAGAGATAGAGAGACACTTACCTGTGTTTTCTGATGTGTTGTATGGAAAACCTCTTTACAGGATCACACTCCAGCATGCCTGCGCGCACACACACACACACACACACCAGCATTAACACTCCAGCATGCCTGCGCACACACACACACACACTCACTCACTCACTCACTCGCAGAAACAGAAGGAGGGAGCAGGGAGGGAGGAGGTGGAGTGTCCAGGGAGGGAGGAGGGGTGAGGAGGAGGAGTGTCCAGGGAGGGGACAGGAGGGGCAGGGTACCTGTGAGCAGCTCAGCCAGCAGGGGGTCACAGGGCTCTGGGAGGCTGTAGGAGCCTCCACAGATGTTCTCATACAGCTGGTAGATGTTGTCCCCCTCAAAGGGGTACAGACTGCTGGTGATGTTATACCTGCAGGGAGGAGAGAGAGGGGGAGAGAGAGGGACAATGGGAGAAAGAGTAGGATTAGTACAGTGTCAGTAGTATGAGTACAGTAACAGTACAATAACTGTATACTCACAGTGTGACGCCAGCAGACCAGACATCCACCTTGAACCCGGAGAAGGCGTCGCGGCCGCTGGCGATCTCAGGAGGCTGGAAGGCGGGGGAGCCCTGGGAGCAGCGACACTCATCCTGGAGGGAGAATGGTGCCAGGGCCTCGGCCACACCCAGGTCTGAGATCTTCAGCTCTCCGCTGGTGGTCAGCAGCAGGTTGCCAGGTTTGATGTCCTTGTGGACAACCCCCTGTCCGTGCAGATACTCCAGGCCGTCCAACAGTTGCACAAAGTAGCTTGTGGAGGGTTGGGTTAGGGTTAGGTACAGTGTGACAGTAGCACAGTATCATGCTAGTATTCACTACTACTGAGTTACTAGGGTGTGTATCATGCTAAGATTCACTACTACTGAGTTACTAGGGTGTGTATCATGCTAAGATTCACTACTACTGAGTTACTAGGGTGTGTATCATGCTAAGATTCACTACTACTGAGTTACTAGGGTGTGTATCATGCTAAGATTCACTACTACTGAGTTACTAGGGTGTGTATCATGCTAAGATTCACTACTACTGAGTTACTAGGGTGTGTATCATGCTAGTATTCATTACTGTACTCAGTTGTACCCATGAGCCTGGAACACCGGAAGCTTCTTCCCCGGAGCGCAGTCCAGCACCTCCTGCAGCCCACACACACAGTACTCCATCACCATATACGTAGCACAGTCAAGGAAACACAGACAGACATACACACACACACACCTGGGGAGGCACAGCATCAACACTACACATTAATTACCTACTGGGGGGACTATTTATGACCCAGCACACGCACACACGTCCAAGGAGAGGAACGTCTCTCTCTCTCAGCAGCCCAAGAGTGCCCCTGTGTGGTCAGACCAGAACATTACAACAACAATATTTGGAGAACATGATCAGCCATTGATACGAGCACCTCCCTCCCTCCATCCACTTAACCTTAACTATACCTCACCTTCACCCTCACCACCACACCTCACTTCAACTCTCCCTTCACCAAGCTACGATGTTGTTCCTACACCAGGGAGCCGTCTAAAGGATATATCTTCTGCTTCTCCTCGTTGTACAGAACGTCCACAAGCTGGATGACGTTCTTGTGCCGCAGTCTCCTCAGCAGCTGGATCTCCCTGCAGACGAGGACAACAACTGTAACGTGAGGACTGAATGAAGACTGAAGACTTGAGGCCTACCTGTGCAGGTGAGAATGAGGCCTACCTCTGGACGTTGGCCTCTCCGTTGGGGATCCTCCTCAGCTTCTTCTTCTTCAGGATCTTGACAGCTCGTCGGCAGAGTGTCTCTGAGTCCAGCATCTCCTTCACCTTCCCGTAGGACCCCTCCCCCAGCAGCTCCCCCAGCAGGTAGCGACCCAGCAGCTTGGCACGAACGGGCCGGGGTGCGTACAGGACCTCACTGGAGTCAAGGCGGTGGATGAAGGTCTCCAGACCCACCAGGTGTCCCTTGGAGCTATGCCAAGCATCCAGCCCAGGCTGGGGCCCCCAGGAGTCCTCCTGGCCCTGGTACTGGGGGCCCCAACCATCCCCATCATCCTGACCCTGGGGGTCCCCGGAGTCTGTACGTCGACCCCCGTTATGGGGGGAATCCTCTTGGTAACAGGGACCGCAGCCATCTTCCGAACCTTGGAAGTGGGGGCCCCATGATTCATCCTGATCCTGGTAGTCAATGTCCCCATGAGGAGGTTCCTGGGGGGCCCCGGGGCCCTGTCTCTCCTCCTCACTCATTTTACCCCCCACCCTAGCAACCCGAGAGGTTGTCGTGGGTGATGGTTCAGACAGCAGTGATCAGCAGGTAATCCCAAGGGATCCCAGGTGATCTTGAAGAACCTCTCAGGTGTCTAAGGTGATTAGGGTGAAGGATTTCTGGTTGGTCTGAGGTACTATAATGTGATCTCAGGTAATCTAAAATGATCTCTGTTCCATCAGGTAATTTGGGTGATGTCAGATACTCTCAGATGATCTTGAATTATGTTTTATAGCATCTCTGGACTCTGGGTGATCTCTGGCCGTCTGCTGTAGCACCACCTTGGGCAGCAGGGAAGCTAACCCTAACCTAACCTGGCCATCCTGCTTCACCGTGACCCAAACGCCTGAGTGGCCGGCACTCACACATCTCTGTCTCGCAATCAAATATATTTGCGATAAATCCGTTACGAAAACATATAACAGCTTGTGGATATTCGAGCTTGTAAAAGGAAGTGCTTCAAATTCTACAATACAACCCTGTAAAAAACCCAGTAGTCGTAGCACCTTTGCATACAAGTAGAATAGGTTTGCATGGGTGTTAATCTAAAGTGCTTGTTCCAGAGGTTGGGTTCTGTCGGTGGTTCTTTTCCCGTGTCTGCTTGGTAGGTGCTGAGCCAGAATGATGCCGACAGCATGGAGGTCTATCAGGCTGCCGGTCAGCCGCAGTGAAGACCGGCTGGGAGGGGTGAAAACACGCCGGATGGTTCTTGTTACGACAGGTTTCAACTGTGACAAGGCACCCATCTAATCCAGCATTTATATTTTAAGAGTCAGACCTCACTATGGGCTAGCTAGCAGACGCTAAATTATATGAGGCGCTAGACAGCTCGTGTTTTTGCCGGTCATATGAACTAATGCTAATCATATCTACGACCACAATTTGCTATTTTGATGTTGTTTGCTATTGAGTCTAGTAGATTGCTGAAAAATCCTCATTTACATTTGACTTGTTCAGCTACCTTGCTAGCCATAAGTACCGGTGAATTAGCTCCTACTGTAGTATACTACTGTATTCCCAACACCTTATATTTAAAGCATTCTTGGGCACAATCTTTTAGTATTAGGCATATTAAATGTTTGTTAAATAAGTATTTGTTTATCTTTATAACTATACGTTACCTCAGCTACATGGTGATTCGTGAATGTTACTGCCAGTGCAGCAGGCTGTCAAGACCACCTCCATTTTGTTTACATATGCTCACGACCACGTGGAAATGTGATTTGACCGCTAGGAGACCGCAGTTTTGAAATGCTGGACAAGCCGAGTGGGTGGAGTTTTATCCTGGGTGCTGTACAAATGTGAAATTCGAGGTTGTTTGAATCTCATCAGAACTAGTCTAAAACTATGTTTTAGATACGAAAACTCACCGTGCAGTTGAAGGTCCGTTGTCCTGCCAACGACACTACACCTCCCTTCTCGTGTTTAACCTGTGTTAGTGTGTCTCGTGATGAGTGAACGGTCGGTCAGAATATCTCATTTAGGCCTACTATGATTACATTCATGGTGTTAGTTAACTTTCAACCAGTAGGGGGCAGCACTGGAAGGCCACTAGGCTGCAGTGCATGGACTGAAGCAGGTCTAATTTATGTATTCAACGTTTAGGCAAACACGGGAATAATATCACTAAACAAGAAAGAAGTGCGTCTGAGATATACTATTCGTAAATGCTGTAGTACTACTAGAATTATAGCCTAACTGTTATCAGTGGCCGAGCTAGAAGAGCTGTCATGGGGTAGTTAGATGTGTCCAGTAGCTATGGGTGGCACGTTTATAAACATTGTTTTTACCGTACAAAGTGTTAAGCTGCTGAATGGGGGCCTTTAGAAAAGCGCAATGTTAGTCAATCAGTGTGTGTGCGGGGGGGGAGGGAGGGGTCAGTCACGGCCCACTGGCCCAGAGTGAAGTTGCTGTAGCCGCAGCAGACTCGGTGACCCGGGCCCGGGGGGCGCCCGGGGGGGGGGGGGGGGGGGGGACCGGCCAGGCCCACCCAGTCTTCTCAGCGCTCTCCGGGGCCAGACATTCCTCCGAGCCCTCGGGAGCCCTCCGTCCAGCAGGCAACATCATTCACGCAGGCTCCTCGAGACACATGCTACCTCCATTTCCCGCGATCAAAGGGAGATGAGACGAGACAGATGTGAGATGAACTTCATACATGTGGCTGGCCGGGAGGCCCACCGCAGCCAAACACTGAGGGAGGGGAAGGAGAGGGAACGTTATTGAAACGGCTGTGCCAGTATGATAACCTGAAACAGCCTTCAACCTTCAAAAGCAATACGCAGGAATGAAAAAAGGAAGTGTCAGTTAGCCTAAGTCTCCGCCAGAAAACGTTCCTTAGATATAGACAGCATAAACCCAGGCCACTCAAGTTTCCTCCCTCCGACTCAAAATGTTGGCAGAAGTTTACTACAGTATCTGAATCTGTTTACAGAGCGCGGCGCAGCGCGTGTGGACTGCTGCGCGCTCTGATAGTGTGGGCAGACAAGCCTCCCGTCTATGGAAAGTGAGTCAGACGCAATACGCGTTCCGTGCTGCTCTCTTACTGGCTGGACTCATTCGCCCATCCCAGAAGTATAATAACTTTGGGCTAAATATTTATCCAGACTGAACCACATCACCCTGAGTACAGCACATGCGTTACCCCAGACAGCTACGAGAGCAGAGAACTCCGACAACTTTACCAGCTTTTTATTTGCCTTCCTTTGATAAAAGACAATTTGAGTTTTGAGTTAGCGGACAACCTATTTTTGACAAATCACAATGGGCTTTCTGGTTGCGTTCTACAGTGTTCTACTTGTAACTCTGTGTCAACTTTTGGAAAGAAATCCTGCAAAGGGTGAGTAAAAAATACTTTTGGGCCATGTTGCATTTCTGTACCATAATGATCAGATAAGCCTTCCTTATTTGCTAATGATGTCATCCTACTCAGAAACTTAAGGAAAACACATAACACGAGGACGTAGTATTAACTGTATGACGGAAACACTGGAGTTGATGTTTAGAAGGATCTTTAGTGCAGGTGCACGTGACCTCACTGACTAAGATAACAGTACCGTCACTGTCCTGTAATACATCTGTGAGTGTTTAGGTGTATATAGGTATTTTAGGATGTGTGTGCAGGTGTCTTAGAGGGCGTGAGAGTATGTGTGTAGTTGAACAGGGGTGTGTGGATGGTAGTTTAGACAGGTGTGTAGTTGAACAGGGGTGTGTGGATGGTAGTTTAGACAGGTGTGAAGTTGAACAGGGGTGTGTGGATGGTAGTTTAGACAGGTGTGTAGTTGAACAGGGGTGTGTGGATGGTAGTTTAGACAGGTGTGTATTTTGGGGGGGCTGGAGCCCCCCCCCCCAAAGTTTTATTAGCCCCCCCAAACAAATATTATTATTTAAAAATAATTTTAATCTTTATATTTGAAATCTAAATTTGTTAATTTCTCTTCCTAAAACCCACTAGAGGACACTTTTTAAAAGGATATTTTCAAAAATGTCTTCTGGGGGAACATGCCCCCAGACCCCCCTATTTTTGCTGGGTCACAGGAAAAATAATAGGTTTTATCTAGGGGCTTAGCCCCCCCAAAAGTGGGAACCTAGATTTGCCCCTGGTTGAACAGGGGTGTGTGGATGGTAGTTTAGACAGGTGTGTAGTTGAACAGGGGTGTGTGGATGGTAGTTTAGACAGGTGTGTAGTTGAACAGGGGTGTGTGGATGGTAGTTTAGACAGGTGTGTAGTTGAACAGGGGTGTGTGGATGGTAGTTTAGACAGATGTGTAGTGAAAAGGGGTGTGTGGATGGTAGTTTAGACAGGTGTGTAGTTGAACAGGGGTGTGTGGATGGTAGTTTAGACAGGTGTGTAGTTGAGCAGGGGTATGTGGATGGGAGCATGTCTAGACTTCAACCAAATCAAGCAAATAGTTATTCCTCAGCAATGTGCTGATATATGCAGGTTCTACAGAAGTGTGTGTGTGTGTATACGAATTTGTGCGTGCATGCGTGTGTGTGTGAGTACGTATGTGTTCATGTGTGTGTGTACGTATGTGTGCGTGCATGTGTGTGTTTGTGCATGTGTGTGTGCGTGCATGCTTGTGGCATAAGTGTGTGTGTTTTGCCTTCATGCATCCGTCTACATCAGACGTTGTTTTGTGTGGTTGGGCAGCCGGGATGTGCTGGTTGCAGCAGAGCCCAGAGCAGCGCTGTGACATGGTGCTGATGCGTGGTGTGAGCCGAGAGGAGTGCTGCTCCCCGGGCCGTCTGGACACCGCCTGGTCCAACACCAGCCTGCCCATGAACGAGGTCAGCCTGCTCGGCATCCTGGGGATTGTGTCCTGCAAGCCCTGCAGAGGTAAGCAGACTACACCTCCCTACAGCTCCCTACATCTCTCTCTCTTCTCTCCTCTCTAATCTCTAATCTTTCCTTTCCTCTCCTCTCTCTTCTCCCCTCTCCCCTCTCCCCTCTCCCCTCTCTCCTCTCTCCTCTCTCCTCTCTCCTCTCTCCTCTCTCCTCTCTAATCTTTCCTCTGTCCTCTCTCCTCTCTAATCTCAAATCTTTCCTCTCCTCTCTCCTCTCTCCTCTCTCCTCTCTAATCTTTCCTCTGTCCTCTCTCCTCTCTAATCTCAAATCTTTCCTCTCCTCTCTCCTCTCTCCTCTCTAATCTTTCCTCTCCTCTCTCCTCTCTAATCTTTCCTCTGTCCTCTCTCCTC